>NC_090730.1:110111547-110146547 GCF_036898095.1 Palaemon carinicauda | reverse complement strand
GTATTCCATAAGGAACAAATCTCTTCGGAAGCTCTTCTTTTGTTACGCTGTGGCCTTAATCGAAAGAATCGGCTTTGCATGAAATGATCCCTAAAGTATCTTTCTCATACCCCAGTTAAATATATTCTCCATTTAGTGGATTATACAATAGAGTTTTCAGCCAAACCTCTCTCTCTCTCTCTCTCTCTCTCTCTCCTCTCCCTCCTCTCTCTCTCTCTCTCTCTCTCTCTCTCTCTCTCTCTCAATTATGTCTAGGAAATATTAAAAATCTATTCGGATTACTTACATTACAGCTCAGGAAATATTTCAACATTCTACGACACTGCATGTATAAAGCGTCATTTGCATTCTTTTCTGGAAAATGATACAAATCTTCCTTAAATAACGTAACAAACGTTTCAGGGTTTATAATAAGCAGCAAATGTTAGATGATATGTGAAGTCAGTGTTGACTGAAAGCATCCTTTATATCTCTCCTTGTTAGATTGCTAGAAAAATGTAATATATCTCTCAACGTTGAAGGTAGTCTTTATGGCATATCAAATTTCAAGAGGAAAATTGAATCTTGCATATGTTGGGGAGAAACTCCGTTTCACTTATGTTTTATATTCATTCTAACATAACTAACCAAGAGAGAGAGAGAGAGAGAGAGAGAGAGAGAGAGAGAGAGAGAGAGAGAGAGAGAGAGAGAGAGAGAGAGGAGAGAGAAAGAGAGAGAGAGAGAGAGAGAGAGAGAAGAGAGAGAGAGAGAGAGTGAGAGAGAGAGAGAGAGAGAGAGAGAGAGAGAGAGAAAGTTACTAATGATAAAATAATCAATATCATTGGAGACTTGCAGATATCTTATGACTGGTACAATTATAGGATATGGAAAATTTGCAATCAAATGAATGTCTCAGGAGGATTCAATTGTGGTTTGGTTGGAGGTAGAAGTAAAGGAGATGATTTGTCGGCAAGGGAAAAAAATCACAATCCTCATTCTTGTTTTAGTCTTCTGAGAATAGAATCTTGAAGTAATCAAGAGTATTTATTAATTGCACCAAGGTGGGAATTCAGTGTTATCGTATTTGGAAGTAGCCTCGTCGATGATTAATTTTTTCGAAGTAATGATCAGAGATAAAAAAATCATGATACTTTAGAAAAATTAACAGAGAGAGAGAGAGAGAGAGAGAGAGAGAGAGAGAGAGAGAGAGAGAGAGAGAGAGAGAGAGAGAGAGAGAGAGAGAGAGAGAGAGATATAGTAGGGGATTTCAAATCATTGTCATCGCTTTCTATATGGAAAACAGAACCTTATTACTTATATGAGGAATTATATATGTATAAAAAAGTACGTAATTTGTTTAATGCCATGCCAGGAAGTCCTATAAAACCTTCGTTTTCATAAGTAATCGTCATTGCACAAATATTGCCTTTTATACATTTAGTTAATTGACTGGACGTTGGGACCCTTGAAAATAATCCCGTTAAGTGAAAGCTTACGAGATCCGGCCATGGGAAAAAGGTAATTTTTAGTTCCTCTTAAGATATGGCGTATTTTACTAAATGAGAACATCTTTTTAATTTGTTTGTATTTCTTATATCCTGTTTTCAAGTATTTTTCTTCTTTGCAGATTGAAATGTGAGAATATCGTGATTCTTTGTAAGATAACGGTAAAAAAATATCTAAGTTATCATGTTTCTGTTTGCGGAGAAATTTAGTTTTACTTCTCTGTATATGAAATATGTTTGTCATTGGATATTGCTTAAAATCATGCTCTAGATTCTTCCATTTTCTATTCACTTTTAGTGAATATGGTGCTGACTTCTTCACTCTAACGATATATCTTTATATATATATATAAAAATATCTATAATCAATAAAGGAATTGCATTATATCGCCACTTTACAATTATAACAGACGTTGGAGGTCTTGAAGGTGGTGAAGTAGCTGTCCAGAAGGGCGTCGACTTTTGTCATAAGGTCCGCCATGAGCTAGATATCGACATCGGGCATGGGGGCACGTACAGGTTCGGGTAGGTTTCTTACCCAAAGGGCACAAAGTAGGTTCACTTCCCGAGGAGAGCCGTTTGTGGCAGGTTGCAGGACTTGTTGTCCCCCAACTGCTGTTGAGATAGCTGAAAAAGCTGTAGGGGTGGCTTAGGATGGTAAGTACTACTCCAAGAGGTATGTTTCAAGGTCATCTTATAGTATTGGAACGACCCTTTAATCGCAAAGGCCAATTGTAAAATTTCTGGGGAAAGTGTCCTTGGGGATCGTCATGAAGACATGGTCTGCTTTGCTACTTGAACCAAGTCACGTCCTTGATGCATATCTGAACTTCGGCGCACTGGAACCAGGCAAACAGCTACTCTGTTGGTCGGGGTCTTGGCGGTGTCAGTTGAAGAAGTCAGAGGATTATAAAAATGGCAGGGCACAGCTGTGTGCGATAAAAGGTGATATGGAACCAATCCTCCGGGGGTCACCAGTGTCCGCAAGGTATAGCTGTTAGGTACTAATAGTGAGGCGAGGTGAATGTAAGTTTATTTAATAAGATAAAGAGCTCATACACAAACAATTGAGGGTAAATATGTCCCACAAATTCAAACAATGCAAAACATGCAATAGCAAGCTTGAATGGCATTTCTATTATCAGTGCGGGGAGAGAGGGAAAGGTAAAAAGAAGTGTTTGAGCGTGTATGAAACATGTGCGGTACACAAGGATTTGAACTCGGACCAAGTCGAAACTGATGTTAGAGTGACTTGTCTTTATCAACTAGACCACAAAAGGGATTTTGACATATAAAAAATCTATTTTTGGGTGAGAAAACCATGTTGTCCTGGTGGAAGTTCCTCTAGGTAGCTTTCTACTTGGGATATATCCTGCCAGTGATATACCAGAGAATTTTACCTGTAGAGGTATCATGTGGTTACTACCCCCGGATGGAATATCCCGAAAGATATTGTGTATGTAACAGGGACGTGTTTAAAACAACCACGGCTATCCTTCCCTGAATAGAGTTCACCTTGCCTTTAAATATATGGGATAGGATTGGATACGTGGGAGAGCCGTTACAACTCCGATACCAGTGTGTTACTGTAAATACAATTGCTGGCTCACTATTCCAGCAGCAGCCATCGTATGAAATATGGCCTTACACTAAGAATTGGGAGTGGATGAAAAAGTAATGGGTGGGTCCTTCAGGATGACATCTCACCTAAAATTAGATTTTTCATATGACAAAATCCATTTTTTTGGGCTCGAGCTATGTCATCCTGATGGAATTGTACCAGAGAATTAAAAATTCTCAGTTATGGCATATTAGAGTTTAATCACATAAGTGTTCTTTTTGTTCTACGAATAGTGCAGCTAATGATGGTTTGTTTACATTTCCCAATATAACTATTTGAGACAACAGTCCAACTCCATGAGTGGACTATGAAAGTTTTTGGAAACTCTATTGAAATCAGACAGTTATCATCACAGACCCACTCACTGTGATAGAGATACGTATGTTAGAACACACCCCAACTAAGAAACCGTCTCAAATAGGAGGGTTAAAGAACTGAGGTACATTATTTTCTATTTAGAAACATTATAAAGTCCATTATAAAGGTAACGCAAAAAGACATACAATCTTTTATTATTTCCAAAAGCAAGCAAATATAACAGAATTGGTGCAATAATATTTATATTTTCATATTTAAAAAGCGGAAATGTTTACCCAATTAACATTGTATTGAAGAGAATAATAGCATCATTCCATACGATAAAGATAAGGTCACCTTTTGACTCTTCAACATAAACATAGTATATAACACAATGCATATTAGAAGAATATTCAACCAGCACTGTAATGGTCCCATATTCTACAGTCCATAAGAGTCTATGCACAACACTAAGAAGCTAGTTTAATCACACTACCAGCTGCTACAACAAAGTGTTTGACATCCTCCAATTATCGCAAGTATTGTTTGAAAAACACTCCTGAAAAATTTTCCTCCAGTATTGGCTTGTAAGCCTTCGAAGGACATATAATGGAAGGAGTTTAAGGAAGAGGCAACTTTCCTAGGATCATGACCCGATGGCATACTATCCAGGTCAGCCCTTCTGATAAAATAGGTGAGTTTGGACCTCAGTTGTTTCAAAGAGAGAATAGATCCAGTTGTTTCCCCTTTAAAAAGTTGTCCACCTTTAAAAGCTACGTTCTTTAACTGGTAAGCTTTAAGGCATTCTACAGGGCACAGAGAAGGCTCTTCCATAAGAGGGATGATCTTCCAAGGCCCCCAGTATTTCATTGGAGTTAATTTTTAACCAGGAATATAATATCTGGGTATCAATTAACTCCTTCCAACTCCGAGATTTTAATATGGCCATCCTCACTTGATAGTGCCACAATATCGCTGACTCTAGCACCAGAAGCCATAGCTAGTAAAAACATAGATTTTTGAGTAAGATCCCTCAAGGAAGCGGAATAGTTATCGATTGAGGATGCTAAGATGGTTGGGGGAGGAGGGCATTTGGTTTCAGTTTAGTACAAGCCTTAGGGATCATATTGAACAGTTCACTATTGGGTTCTATATCGAGAGCATAAGTGATAGGTCTGGTTAGTGCCGATTTACATGAGGAAATAGTTGTGGAGGCCATACCCCGTTCATGCAGTGTGATAAAGAATGATAAACAGAAGTCCAATGTAATCGAGGTGGTCTAATGTTTCTTAATAAACTCCACCCACTTCTTCCAAGAGAACAAATATTGTCTTTTTGTAGTTTCCTTTGAAACTCCGTATATTCTTTTAGCAACTAGGACGAGGAAATCATGAACTGAAGATTTCCGTTATCCAGGCAGATGCGAAGACAGTCTCCCGAGGAACCTCCTGGGACAGCAGGAATCCGACGAGGTTTAAGTTCAAGAATAAGAGAGTACCAATTGCTCTTGGGCCAATCGGGGGCCACTAAGACTGCTGTTCCTTTGAAGGTCCATAGTTTGTCCAGGACCTTCATGAGAGGATTGAATGGTGGAAAAGAGTAAATATAAGGCCACTGGTTCCAATCAAGTGACAACACATCTATCTCCACTGCTTCCAGATCTAAATTAGGGGCTACGTAACAGGGAAGCTTCTTGTTGAAACTCATCGCAAAGAGATCTGTTTTCAGTTCCGAAACTTGTTCTAGAATAAAACAGAAGGATTTTTTGTCCAGGGACCATTCTGTTTCCAGAGGCTAGAACCTTTGCGAACCCCTTCCAAATGAATTGTAGAGACATGCTAGTTTCTCCTCTTTGACAAAGAGCGAATGGCCAATATTAAATGATTGTTCTGGGGAGACCTTGAACCCTGTCTGTTGATGCAGTGGACTATAGTCTTGCTATTCAGAACTAACCTGATGTGTGAGTTCCTCTTTGGGTTCAATGTCTTCAGAGAAAGAAAGACTGCCATAGCTTCCAGAATGTTGATATGGAATTTTTGAAATGCATCAGACTACTAACCTAATATCTTCTTGGTGGGGGTAAGATCCCCAACCTCATTCCAAGGCATCCATGTGGATCGTCACTGATGGAGGAGGAAACTTCAGGGGTATGTGCGTTGACAAGATCTTGGCAGTTAATTACGACATCAGCTGTTTGCACACTAGAGCCCGGGTTTTGTGGCAATGATTTCTTCAAGCATATGATGCCTTTCTTATCCAGACTCTGTTGGAATCCTTGAGTCTTGCTTTCAGAATGAGATTTGTAAATGCGGCAAGTAAAGCGAACCCAAAACTCTTTACTGATGACATCTGGTGATCGTCTTCGAATGAAGACACCTGACCAAACCTGGATTTCCCGAGGTTGATCTGGAAGCCCAGGGATTGAAGAAGCTTCATAACTTCCAAAACTGCTAGAAAAACCTCTGAATCTGTTGTAGTGCATACTAACCAGTCATCAAGGTATACCATCACCTGAAGACCTTTGTTCTTGATTTGTTGAGCAATGGTCTCGACTAGTTTTATGAAAATCCTTAGAGCTATGCTGAGCCCGAAGGGCATTGTTTTAAATATGTAGGCCTTTCTGGGCAGTCTGAAACCAAGTGGCGACCTATCGGAAGATGCCAATAAGCATCGGTAAGATATATGGAGATAGTGTAGGCCCCCTCGGGTAGTAGGGTCCGTATTTGCGAGGTAGTTAGCACCTGGGACTTGCTGTTCTGAATGAATTTCTTTAGAGGGGAAGAGTCCATTATAGTTTGAACAGTGGTTGAATCCTTCTTTGGCACACAATATAGACATCCTTGAAAGTTCATGGATTTAATGCAACAGATAACTCCCTTCTGGAGGAGATCCTGCACATATTCTTCCAGGAAAGGTTTTGAGATTTGGAAGAACCTCTTGAACTGTGGTGGATTCTGTCTCCATTTCCAGCCTAGTCCTTTTGTGGCTATGCTGTGTGCCCAAGGATCGAATTTCCATTGATCCCTGAAGCGATAGAGTCTGCAACCTACTGGAAGCTTCTCATTGTTGTCTTGAAGGACCTGCTCCTTTAGTCGATCTGCCTCTGTTTCCTTGGCCCCTTGATTGGGCACCTCTTCCATATTTTCCCCTTCCACTTTCCCTACTACCTTCAGATCCAATGGGATGAAATGTGATAGTGGCCCATTCGTAAACAGGATTGAAAGCTGGGGACTGTGTAATGTAATGCTGGGGAACCGTGTACAACGTCTGGGGGAATAGTGGCAACTGTAGCGGCCCCCGTAGGAAATGTTTTCCTGCCTTGAAAGGGTTTCCTAGGCATCTTGCCTTTGAGCTGAGGTCCTTTTCCAGAGATGAATTTCCTCTTAGAGGACATACCCTATTTCTGCATAAGGCTCTTGTTTGCATGAGCCTTTGTACTACTTTTTGGGGAAATAGATCTTTTCCCCAGATGTTGGAGTCAATCAACTTTTTAGGCTTATGCCTAATAGTTGCCACTGCTAGAACACGTTCTCCACAGGCTCTCCATGTGTAGATCGTGATGGTAGGTTGCTACGTGGATCTTGGCTAGAGCTGGAAAGATGTCAGATTTTGAATATATACCAATTAGCATCTCTGAGTAAGACTGATGCGACAAAGAAGAGTTGTTAGACATCTGCCCAACTATCGGAGTAATGAGAAAGCAAGTGGAATGGGCTTGCACTTCTCCAGCACTGGTAGAAGTCTACCTTCCCTTACTGTCTTCTTAACAGCCTCCAAACTGTTTGAGGCAAAGGGGAAGACAGTGTCTTTTGGAGCTATAAATGTAGCCTGCTTCCTGCCGAAAGCAGAAAGTTGGATATTGGTAAATTCTGCTGTTTTAAGCTCCTTCACCAACAAAGTTGAGCTTTATCATGGTCTAAGATCACCGTCTCCTTGAGAATGGTATCATCCCTGATAGACGCCAATATGAAGGTACACCTCACTCAGAACCATATGTTCTGCGTAACGCCAAGGGTTCTTCGCCATGCATTCCAGAAGACTTGAGACTGGTGGAGCCTTGGACTTCGGGTGCCTGTTGAAGTGCCAAATGTTCTCCTCTTAAGACGATTGAGGTTAATTATGCTCCACATGAATGTTTTCCATGAATGCTTTCATGGAAGCTATGAACTCCAAATGTCCAGGGAACAAAGGGGGAGGGGGATTCATAAGAGAAATGGAAGATGAGGCAGGTGTAGAAGATGTAAGGACTGGAGTAGGCAAGGAGGCAATACTCCGTAAAGTACTTATCTGCTGACAGTCGATCTAGTCATCCGATGCTTCCGTTGTCAGCATGAGCCTTTCCTTATCTGAAGGAACGGAACTTGTTCTCGATATGTTGTCAACGTCCAGATGTATGTAATGAAGCACGTCCCGGACTTCATGATCTGCAGGATCCAGTTGTACCAACAGGAGTTGTACCGTCAATATCTGATGACCGTATACCGTGGTCACATCTGCCCTGGGAAACTTGAGATCCTTTGTTTCCAATAGAGGAAGATTAGGAGTAACCTGTTGAGAGCTCTTTTGGAATCACCTCACCCAGTGTCTGATGCTTTTCTGGACCCACATTTCCTCATCCTGAGAAACGTTGGTAGCGTGGAATCCAGTATACAGGAGATCCTTGGATGGTTACCAAATAGCAAAGGATCTGTTGGAAACATGACAGTGCCTGCAGGTCTTATTGCGGCAAGGCATCTTGACCCGTCTGGTGCACGTTACCGTCAAACATTCCATGTTGTCAGTAACCTGTAGAGATACAAAAATTTCAATGAGTATATTATCGTAGCACAAAAATTTTCTATATCCTCACACAGAAAAATATAAAATATATTTTCTCAATAAGGCAAATATTATAAAATCATACACACCAATTCAATAATTCTACATACTAATAGCTACTGCTAAGACTACACTACAATGGGTGCTCATGCCAAACAGCTCAGAATTCTAGATGAATTTCCATAGTATAGTAGAATGGAGGGAAAGAAAAAGATTTATACCAATAGGACACTTTCTCTCCAAAATCGATTGATCAGACAACCTAAGAAGGCAAAATCAGATACCATTCGACCTAAGGTGGCAACAGCTATTGCTAAAGCAGCAGCTGTGTATTGCCGACCTTGGCCCATGGTTCAACCTATCCTTACCAGGCAGGTACGTCAACGCAACACGGAAAATATGCATTGCTAGGTCAGCAACTGGTAGACAATACCATTAGGGACTACTCAGAGGGTAAAAGGAAATGGGTAGTCCAGATAAAATGGTCAGCTGGTAGAGATGACTGCCACTTGCCCAATTGTTAACATTTGATTTAGAAAAGAATGGGGTTCTGCTCAGTAAAATTAATGACAGCCGTCTGAAACGGCTAAGATACAAAGAATTCACAAATCCAATGAAAATCCTGACAACTAGGAGGTATCTAACCAATCAGTTTAGAGGATAATGTCCCTCAGATACGATTGGAAGAGATATTTTAAAACGACAGCTTATTTATAAGGTATTGTTAAATATGGGCCGGGTAAGATTAAAGTACTGTTCATTATCCATTCACTATTCCAGCAATACAAAGAAAATTGCTGACTAGAGATAGAGGAGGGAAGTTGGCATGGGTAAAGCTCTGTCCTACTAAAACGGGTAGACCCCCAGCCTACTCACGTCTAGGGCTAAAGGCACTGAAGCCGGCAAGTTCGGAAAATATGGTAATGTGGTACAACTCAAGCCAGAAAAATTCTGATCGAGCAAAGAAGCCGAGGCTCCACAGTGAGAGAGACATAGCCTAAGTAAAGGAAGCCAAAGAACAGAAACAAAGAAACTGGAAGAGGAAAGATCCCTATTTAGGATGTAGTCCATTTACATATCTAGGAGTAGGCTGACAGTAACTCCAAGCCGGCCAGTCTAGATATATAGCAATCGAGGGGTCCTTAAAGGCCAGGCAAAGTGACTGTAGCTCCACAGCTAGGAAGAAACACAGGCTAACCAGGAAGGGGAAGAAGCAGCCGGCTTACCAGGTGGCAAAGAGAACGAATCTATATCTATGATTATTCTCATGCCTACCCACAAATAATTAGCTAGCCTAGGCTATATATATAGACTAGGGGTAAATAGTTTACCTAGGCCATAGACCAGGTAAGAAAAGCATGCAATAAAGCAAATATCTAACATAGAATAATAAACGGATTTTAAGCGAAGCGAAAAATCTATTTTTGGGTGAGGTAGCCAGAATTTTAAAAAGGGATATCGCGTAATATGAGAGGACGTATTCTTGACACGTCTCATGGCTATCTACACCCCCAATAGCGCTTTTGCTTCGAGGGGAAAGAGTGGCAAGAATAAGGAAAGTCGTTAATGGGACAACGCTCTCGACACTCCTACTGTACTGTAAATAGTGCGCCGAATCGCCACCGCGAGGCGCCACCAAGCCATTCTTTGTAGCTTTGTAGGTATTGCAGATACAGTACCATAGGGAGGGATTCATTAATTATCTTTTTGTCAAAAGGAGGGTGGGTCCATTAGGACGACATGGCTACCTCACCCAAAAATAGATTTTTCGCTTCACCCAAAATCCGTTTTTTGGGCTCAGGCCATGTCCTCGTGATGGAAGTTTACCAGAGCATTAATGTATCTGTGGATTTTCAATAGTGCCGTCCATCTCGAGATAAATCTTTCCTTTTTGGTCTTCTAGACCTAGAGACACTTGATGTTACCGTTATACATCAATCAGCTGATCATGAAATATGTCAGTGCTTCCTGTCCCTACAGGGAAGAGTCTGGGCAGACTTAAGGAAAAAACCCGAGGATTGTGAGTTCAAGGAAACAATCTAGCAAACAGTTTGTATATTAGTGTCATCATATACGTAAAGCATAGTTTGTACTTGGATGGTATGAATCTGTGCAGGTTACTGGTACCACTCGGGTCTGTTGTTAAAGATACAGACAAGTTTATATATGTATAGGAAACCTTAAACAGTAAAATGAACAGTCCAGTACAATAAGTTCTTGCCTGTTTGCTTGGAACAATAGGAATCTTAGTATCGATATTTTCTTAAATATTAAAAGAATCAAGGATACTTTGACTTTATACTTAAACTGGAATGTTTGGGGTGAAAGAGACGCAAAGATTCATTCTATTGTTTATTACAATAAATTTAGAAATCATAGATGTAATCAATTACAAATTACACTGAACAATTCTGCATAGAAGCATAAACAGTAATAACAGAAAATAAAATCAGTTTCATCTGAAAAGGAAACACCAGCCACTCTATGGGAAATATATGAATTTCACTAAGTATTCTGTTGTTACTTGGAACACTGTGCGTATAGGTATGCCTGGCACTTGTGTCAGTCTGTTATGCTTAAAGTCACCCGTGTGAATAGAACAGTCTAAAGTGTCATCACTAAACACAATACTCAATATGATATGACTTGAAAGTTTATCATGTACACCCTTCACCAAAAGTCCCAAACAGTGCACTGTTCTTCGCAGTAATCAAGCGGCAGGTTTTATTACACTGCCCGCCACCACCATATGAAATTTAATTTCTTGCAATTGCTTCGCGTAGCGCTGGAAGAAAACTCTGGACAACTTCCATCCAGTATAAGCACGAAGGCTTTCAAATGACATTGTCTGAAAGAAATTCAGAGACAAGCAACCTTTCTCGGATCATGACCTGCGGGTGTACTGTCTGAATCCGCTCTGCGTATAAAATAGGTGATTTTCGTCCTTATCTATTTCAAGGATAACGTTGAACTGGAAGTCTCTCCCCGGAAAAGCTGACCTCCCTTAAAGTCTGAAGTTCTAAGAAGATAGACCTTTAGGCATTCCACTGGGCAGAGGGATGCTTCTTCCTTCAGAGGGCAGATTCTCCAGGGACCCCATCTCTTAGTGGGAAGCTCGTTCTTGGCAAGAAACGTCGGGTCCAGAAAGAGGTTCAGTTCTCCGTTGTCTGTGAACTGAATGTGGCCATCATCCCTCGAGAGGGCCACTATTTCGCTAACTCTGGCTCCCGAGGCTAGTGCAAATAAGAAATCACCTTTTGAGTCAAGTCTTTCAGCGAGCAATCCTCATTGTTCAGGGTTGATGCTAAGTGAAGAACCTTTTCCAAAGACCATGAAATGGGCTTAGGAGGAGCTGCGGGCCGAAGTTTAGCGCAGGCTTTAGGAATCTTGTTGAAGATTTCATTGGAAAAGTCTACCTGGAAGGCGTAAAGCATTGGTCTGGCTAGGGCATATTTACTTGTAGTAATCGTATTGGCTGCTAAACCTTGTTCATGAAGATGGATGAAGAAGGACAAACAGAAATCTGTAGAAATCTCCTTAGGTTTCTTCGCCTTGACAAAGGCCACCCACTTCTTCCAGGAAGACTCATATTGTCTTCTTGTTGACTCTGACTTGTATTCTTCTATGAAGTTAATACTGTCCCTAGAAATCCCGAACCGTTTCTTGACCACTAAGGCGAGAAAATCATGAGATGAAGGTTCTGGGTTTTCACAGATGAAGCTGAGACAGTCAATTTCTGCACTTGCTGAGTCAGAACTGGGTCTGGCAACGGGATCAGCTTCAGGCGTAGTTCCATTACTAGAGGGAACCAGATGCTGTTGGGCCACTTGTGGGCCACTATTGCTGCTGTCCCCCAAAAGGATCTCAGTTTGTCGGGGACTTTCAGCAGAAGGTTGGTTGGAGGGAATAGGTAGATCTTGGACCATCTGTTCCAATCTATGGACATTGCATCCATTGCTTCCGCTAGAGGATCCTCGTGCGGGGCTATGTACCAGGGTAGGTTCTTGTTGTCGCTTGTTGCGAAGAGGTCTATCTGCAGTCCTGGGACTTTTTGTAAGATGAAGGAGAATGATCTTGCATCTAGGGACCATTCTGACTCTATCGGTTTGGTCCTGGATAGAGTGTCCGCTGTCACATTGAGGAACCTATGAAGGTGGACTGCTGACAAGTACCGTCTCTTCTTCTCCACTAGACGGAGGATGGTTAGTATCACTTGGTTTATGTGAGGCGATCTCGAGCCCTGTCGGTTTAGGCATCTCATTATGACTTCGCTGTCTAGAACCAGACGGATGTGGATTGAGCAGCAGAGTTTCAGTTTCTTCAGAGAAAGAAAAACTGCCATGGCTTCCATAAAATTGATGTGGAAGGGTTTGAAGAGGGGAGACCAGGTTCCTTGGGCTTTCCGGTGATGAGAGTGACCTCCCCACCCTTCTTTCGAGGCATCCGTGTGAGCAGTGACTGACGGTGGAGGTGGTTGTAAGGGAACCTTGCTCCTTAGTTTCTTGGCCTCCAACCATGGCTTGAGTAGTGATCGCAGAAGATTTGGTATCGGTCTTTGTAGATCTCTTCAAGCATTTGATGCGTATTTTCTCCAAACTCCTGATGCATCTTTTTATTGTGCTCTCAATACTGGATCTGTCACTGAGGCGAACTGGAGGGACCCCAACACTCTCTCCTATTGGCTCTCTGATATCCTTGCGGATTGAAGAAGTCTTTTGACAGATCCTGCTATCTCTTTCCTTTTCTTTGACGGAATGGAAAGGCAGTGTGACTGCAAGTTCCAGTGGACACCCAGCCACTGAAACTTTTGAGCTGGAGATAGTCGAGATTTTTCCAAGTTGATCTTGAATCCTAAGTGTTCCAGGAACTGTACACTTCCTTGGAGGCTTGCCTGCACTCTTCCTCGGATGCTGCCCACACCAGCCAGTCGTCCAGGTAGGCTACCACCTGGATTCCTTTTAGGCGTAGTTGATGACTGACTGCATTCACAGGCTTGGTGAATACCCTTGGAGCCATGTTCAGACCAGAGGGCATGGCTCTGAAAACATACTTTCTTTTTTGTAGTTTGAATCCCAGGTAGGGGGAAACTTGACGGCTGATTGGAATGTGCCAGTACGCATCCGTCATGTCTATGGAGACTGTGTATACCCGTTTGGGCAAAAAGGGTCCTGATGTGTTGAAGTGTCAGCATTTTGAACTTGTAGTTCACTATGAACTTGTTGGGTGGTGACTAGTCCAGAATGACTGTGAGCTTTTCCAAGTCCTTCTTCGGAACACAAAATAGCCTTCCTTGGAATCTGACAGACTTCACCTTCCTTATAACTCTTTTGTTAAAGAGTTCCTGAACAAATTCTTCCAATATGGGGGTTGAGTGTTGGAAGAATTGAGGAAAGTTTGGTAGAGTTGAGCTCCAACTCCACCCTAGTCTGTTCTTGATTAGGCTGTGGGCCCAGGGATCGAAGGTCCAACGATCCAGGAAGAGGAAAAGTCTTCCTCCTACCGGTAGCATCTCACTTTGAGTGCTGGGTGGAGGATCTACCTCCTTGGCCACGTCCACCTTTATTGCCCCTACCTCTGAAGGGGCGTCTGGAGGATCATCGAAAGGAACCTCGAGACTTCGGCCTAAAGGTTGTCGACTGCCTTTTGGAAACTGGGGTGAACACAGGTGATTGGGCGCCAGCGTTTGGTGCACCAGTTGGAAGGTGGTGGGTGGTTGTGCCACCGTCTGGGACACCGTGGCCACGGGAAACTGTTGCTGTTGTTTCGGCCGAGAGGGCACTCTTGGTCGTTTCGACTTATTCTTCGGCTGGGGACCCTCATCAGCTGAAGATTTTCTTTTAGAGGACAAGCCCCATTTAGAGAGAAGGTTTCTGTTCTCTGTAGCAGCTTTGTCCACGACCTCTTTGACCACTTCACTTGGGAAGAGGTCTTTTCCCCAGATGTTGGAAGCTATCAGCTTCCTTGGTTCGTGTCTCACCGCAGCCGAGGCGAACACGAACTCTCTGCAAGCCCTTCGGGCTTTAATAAAGTTGTACAGGTCCTTGGTGACTGTCGCCAAATGAGATTTGGCGAAGACCATGTACATGTCTGGTGTATCCGGGATGCTTGTCATTGTCTCTAGGCCGGTCTGCAGAGACAAGGAAGCAGCAAGACGTTCTTTTGTCTCCTGTTCTCTGCACAGGAGAAAGTTTGACAGCTTCGGGAGGTCTTCGCCGAACTGTCATCCGGCAATATCTGCCTCCATCTTCCCAACTGTGAAGGTGTTTTGAACATCCTTCCAGTCTCCATCGGCTGATGGAAAAGCGAGGGAGAAAGTTCTACACTCTTCCAGTGTAGGGCATGGTTTCCCTGCCTCAACTGCCTTTAAAGCTGCCTTAAGCCCTTTGTTCATAAAGGGAAAGTCACGTTTGGGGTCAGCAATGAAGGACGGGTGTTTCTTGCTGAGAGCCGGCACTTTGGAGCTAGTAAAGGCCCTCTACTTCAAGGGGGTTGTATATAAGGCCTAGGCTTTAGAAAGTTCAAGGACGATGGTTTCCTTCGGCTCTGTCTCCTCTTTGGATGCAGGTTCAGTCTTTAGATGGACATAGCAATCCGGGTAGGCCCCTTTGCTGGGCCAGAACTCAATTTCCTCTACTGGGACAGTGCCCAGTTTCTCTGAGAGGAAGATCTTCCCCCCCCCCGTCATAGGCATATGCTCTGCGTACCTCCAGAGGACGACGTCAGAGAAGGCGGGGAGATCCTTGACGTTTAGCTTCTTCGGGGCTAAACATATTGCAACCAGCTGATGCATTTCCGTCCGAAGAGAAGCCTCTTTCTCGGACGATTTCTTCTGAATGTCCTGCACCATGGACAACAGCGAGCACAACGTACTCGTGATGGAATCTAACTGCGGTGCAGCAGAAGAAATCGAAGGCACCGGCTCAGTCACTGTGGCTGATGATACCGAAATCGTTTCGGCTTTCTCGACTTTGGCCTCAGGTGGAACGTCATCCGCCTGATCCAGTTCCTCCACTTTGTTCTCAGTCTCCTTCGAGACAACTGACATGTTGTCCTCTAATTGGTTGCTCTCCAAGGCATCGGAAACTTCAGATTCTACCAGAATCTGAACAAGGGGAATCTCAGGTTGAGCCTGGGGAATAACCGCATCCGAAGATACCCTAGGGAAAAGACAAGCCCTCATCTTTTCATTAGGAAGGTATGGGCCAGAGGTGTTCTACTGGAAGCCTTTGACCCATTTCCGCAGCGTCTCTCTTGCTGCGTCCCTTGACTCAGTAGATTTTTGGTCGTTAAAAGCCTCTTTAACCAGTTTTTCACAAACGGTACATACCTGTGGGTCCCAGTACTTGAGAGCCCCATTGGTGACTGCACAGCAAACGTGGGCCCTGCACATGCCCTGGCCGTAGAAGTTCTTACTACGGACCCTGCAAAAGTTGTTCCCGCACTCGGGATGCTCCTCCTGTAAAGAAAGAAAAGCATATAAGTATTCATTGAAATTCTCAGATTTCAGCATACATATTATTAATAATATTAGCTTGGATAGGGTAAGCTAGAGATAGGAAAGACACCTACATGTGTTTCCTGTCCAGCCAATTGCTATGACCTCCTCCGATATTGAATGCTAAATTCTTGAAGAATTTTTAGGGGAAGATGATATCCTTTAATATAGAGTGTCTTCTTAACAAAATCTTCTAGGTTCAATATTGGGGATTAAAGACAACAATGGTTAATAACCATTAATGGCAGAGAGAATCACTCTCCTATATGTGATGGTCTCACAATAGGGGGCCCATGAAGCACCTTGTAGGTTGGAAAAAACTTTTGGGCTACAGCACTGACTGTCGGCAGCATGCCGCCAGTCCTGCCAGGCCTGCGGGCACATGCCGAACCTGCCGGAAATTGTCGGGCAATCCGGCATATGCCGGTCCATTCTGGGTTATTGAAGGCAGTTACTGTCTTCAAAGTATTAGGCGGCAAGTCACCGGCAACGGCTCTGCCGGCCAGCAGCCGCTTTGCCGGCCGGCAGTCGCTTTGCCATCCGGCAGCAGCTGCGCCGGCCGGCAGCCGGTGGCAAATGTCCAAGTTATGGGTGGCCGGCTGCTAGCCGGCAACTCAGTAGTCGGCAGCCGGTCCCAGTATGTCTATTGTCGTTGGGTTGTCAATCAGCGACGCCCATAGTAAGCGGCGGCATAGTAACTGCCAGCCGGCAGACAATTGACATGGCCCAGTAAAATGAAAGGCAGAGAAAAAGAGAGGATCAAGGAAGAAAAGAGCTCAGCCTTGCCGGCCTACATCCAGAATGAGGGTTCAAGTTGAAGGGGGAATTATATTTGGCCTTCCACCCAGGCAGTCCAAGGGAGGATTGAAGAACACTCTAAAGAATACGAGGGTACCTGCCGGCAGCCGGCTCGGCCGACGTCAGACAGGGAACCTCAGGCCAGTTCTACAAATAACCCTTTGGGTCAAATGCAGAATGACGGCCAGGAGGGTGTTGGCTCATCCAACACGAAAGAGACAGAGGGGAGGGGGTAGATGTCCTACAAGTAAGGTAATGCCCAAAGGCACCACCCAACTTAAGGGATTCTGGTCTCATGGAGTAACCTCAGGTAGGAGAAATCATTTCCCCAGGTTGGGTTAGTCAAGTGAGAGAGCGGCCCACAGGACACAATCTCACAAGAGAACAGAATCTCGTACCAGAGACCTTAGGCAAGGAAGAAGTCATTTCTTCGGTCTAAGATCTACCAGCACAGGACTGTCTGCTAGGCCAAAGAAGGAGGGATTGTCATACAAAACCCTCCACGTATGGACTAGGGAGGTCTAGTCTCCTGTAAAAGCAGCTTAACCTGACATGGGAAATAATTTCACCAAGACAGTAAGATGCCTAACACAGACTTATTACTCTCATGTCCAGTTCTAAACTCAAAACCGACTCAGTGGTTAGGAGAAAGAAAACAAAACTTCTCAGTAAAACTTTGCCACAACTCGTTTCGCAGCAAAGTAAACTGAGAATAGCCTAGGCTAATCAGAGGGAAGGGAGATTGCTCTTAAATCTCCTAGGAGATTAATATCGACTTAAAAGGTATAGGAGGTGTCAGTCTC
This sequence comes from Palaemon carinicauda, assembly GCF_036898095.1. NCBI lineage: Eukaryota > Metazoa > Arthropoda > Malacostraca > Decapoda > Palaemonidae > Palaemon > Palaemon carinicauda. Next base: position 110,129,231 of record NC_090730.1, on the reverse strand, counting down.
CCCTTAAAAGACAATACATGAGCAATGGGGACATGTATGAAAGTTTACTAAAGCCACTAGGCTAGTAGCCTAGGAGCATTGAGAATCGTTTACCGAAACTCTCTGTATACTATCTTGGAAGAGGAAAATATAAGGCAGTAATATAATAAATGTTTAAAATATTGCCTGAGCTTCAATAAATCTTTACCAGGAAGGTTATATCATGAATGCAATGTGTAGGTGCCTAGGCTAGGAAGCCTAGCACTCGTGAGACTTGAAATGAATAGCCAAATCCACGACAACAATGACATAATATAAGAATCCCTAGCTAAATTTCTAAATAGCTCAAGTTATTAAAGCAAATAATGCTAGGAAGGGTCATTCTGGCTAACTAAATGTACAGAAAGAACGACCGCGTCCATGACGCCATCCGGCTGGGAACAGCTCATGTTACGTTAATTACGATCTCAATCGAAAAGCAAAACTGGCAAGAGCTTACATTTACACATTTCAAAGATATTACTCAACTTTCCAGAAGCTGATGAGGCTGGTGAAGACATCATAGCGACAAATAACTCTAAAATAGCGAGAGATAACACGGGATAACACCGGTCAACGAAGCTACGAGAGAAAGAATGGCTTGTTGGCGCCTCACGGTGGTGATTCGGCGCACTATTTACAGTACAGTAGGAGTGTCGAGAGGGTTGTCTCTTTAACGACTCTCCTTATTCTTGCCACTCTTTCCCCTCGAAGCGAAAGCGCTATTGGGGGTGTAGATAGCCATGAGACGTGTAAAAAATACGTTCTCTGACATTACGCGATATCCCTTTTTAAAATTTTAAGGGATATTCGCTCCAGGAGTTACAATTCTGGATACCTTTGGTAAATTCTCTGGGATATATCACTGTCGTCAAATATACTTAGGAAGCTACTAATGAAGGAACTTCCATCACGACGACATGGCCTGAGCCCAAAAAAACAATTGTAAAAGTATATATGAAATACACTTAATCAAAGCTAGCTGAGGAATCTGAGAACATGAGCTTCCAGCTATGACCATGCAACAGCGGCTAGAAAAAAACAGACTTCGCAAAAAAAAGGGGAAGATGCGAAATTCTCCACCAGAAAAAAGCAGGGTACTCAACTTAACCATTGAAGAAGGAGCAGAATGATCCATTATCCAAAAGCACACGGAAACTATGAAAAACAATCCAGGAAATTCCCAAAGCATACAATCAAGATGGTGAACCAGCGAAAGTGTTTACAGTAACACACTGGTATTTCACTCGTAATGGCTCTCCCAGTATCCAATCCTATCTCATAACCTTCAAGACAACATTAACTCTATTCGGGGAATGATAGCCATGGTTGTTTTAAACCAATCGCTGATACATACACAATATCTTTCGGGATAATCACTCTGGGGTAGTAACCCTGTAATACTTTTACAGGTGAACTTCTCTACTATATCACTTGTAGAAAATACCCATAGTATAAAGCTGCATTGCGGAACTTACATCACGACAACATGGTATTGAAGAGTCAGTGTAACCTCAGTTTCAACTTGGTCCTGGTTCAAATCCTTGGCCGACCAAAATCTGTTATCATAAAGTTAATTCCTGCCTGGGTTGCTGATCCCGAGGCAAATTGAATTTGACATTAAGAGGTATTAATGGTTTATATGAATAAATTAAAAACACGAGTAAATGTAAAAAATTAGCATGAACATTCTAGCCTAAAAAAATATTTTTTTTTTTTTTTTAATGTTACGAGAGGAGGTGGGTGGAGCTAGCTGAGATAGTTGCCTTGCCAAACAATGATAGTACTCATTCTTCCAATTTCTAAGTTGGCAACCTTATGCCGCTAGAACCATGCCCCCAGGCTAAGTGAATGCTTTTCTAGAAGTTTTTAGCGTGAATTAAGTTGATATATAAGAGCCTAGCAATGCATAGGAGCCAGAGAGATATAGCCTGACCCTTTGAAAGAGCCAATGTCCGCCAGTCCTCTCTCCAGCATCTAACCAGCCACTACCTATCTCCTCTCCAACATACATAGTACTTCCTCTCAAACATGAATAGTGATTTCTCTCAAACGTATATCTGTATATAGTGTTGTTCAAACATTGGTGATATTATTGTGTGTTTAATGTAAAAGGGAAGTGTGTTGATGTAAGTCAATTTATATTGTAAAGATTTTGTAACTGGCCCTGTGTAATTAGGTTAAACAGAAAAGTGTATTTATTTAACTTTTCCGTAACCTTGTGTGAGCCAAAGGATATAAGAGTAAGTTATATATATGTAAGTGAAATTTTGATTTATTTTCTATAGTGTTAAAGTGTCAACTTTTGTCATTAATTGTCAAAATTTAATATTTGCATAAATTAATTCATAGTGTAGTAAGTGATTGTATAATTGTTTATGAAGTATAATTTTGTCTGTCCAAGACAGTGGTTCCCAACCTTTTCTAGTTTGCGGCACCGTTGGCAAGCCTTTCGAAAGTTCCCGGCACCCTTATAAGAAAATACATATTTAAAATCTCCGTTGTTTTATTTTATTATATTTTTTTTTTTGGCATTTCGACATTTTGCATCGATGTAACAACACCTTATACATAGATATGAAAATTTTCTTTACACTGATCCTGCTATTACAAAAAATGGTATTATAATATAAATATGTAATTGCGACAAGTTTTACAGTAGTTGCACAATGTATTCAAGTAGTTACACTGTTACAGTGTTACACTATGATACAAGACATACACACAAATAGGCAAAAGTGAACCATAGTTAGTGTGAAACTTTCGTTTGATGCTTGGAACACAAACTCTTGATATCAGGTCTTATTGTTGATAATGCCACCCGCATATCATCCTCAAGTGAAAGAAGCCTATTTCTTTGTTTCGATTTTATTGTTGCCATGGCAGAAAATGCCTGCTCACACAGATACGATGTGGAGAAAGGCAAAAGTAGAGAAATTGCTTTCTTAGCCAAATTAGGATATCCCCCCAATGTTCCATGCCAAAAAGCTGCCAGTGTCACGTCACTTTCCTCAAATTTGACTTTCAGTGTTGAATCAGCAGACATATCAAGAAATTTGTCACGTTCTATTGCCGTGAAGTCCAGTTCTTCAGCCATGTCCGCCAGTTCGAAGGGTGATACCATCCAATCGAGTTTCTCTGTAGAAAGCGATGGAAAATACTTATCAACTGCTTCTCTTAGTTGTTCCAAGTGATTAAGAATAAGATTTTTTACAGTTCCCAGACTTTTATATCCTGGTTGTTGAAGAGAAGGGAATTTTTACACATCGTCTTTCTGAACAGCCGACTTCCATGATTTTAACTTTCTCTGGAAACCTTTCATCTTGTTAACTGATGTTACAATTCCCTCAAGTCTCCCCTGCATTGAGAGATTTAGTTCATTCATCTTCATGAAAATATCTGCCAAATATGACAGCTTCAAACACCAAGTAGAATTTTCAAGCAGCTTTATGAATATATCATGTCTCTCCTCTTGGAAAAAGGTTTTTAATTCTTCTTCGAGTTCAAGAACTCGGTTCAGTACACGACCCCTTGATAACCACCTTATGTCAGTATGCAAAATCAGTGAAATATGAACCACACCCATTTCTTGACACATCTTTTGAAAAACCCTTTTTTTCAGTGGCTTGGATTTGATGAAATTAACCATCTTGACAGCCTGGTTTAAAACCTCAGGCAACTCTTCTCCACATGTCTTGGCTACTAACGCTTCTCTGTGTAGGAACCAGTGAGTTGTAGTTATAGATGGATTTTCTTTCAATGCTCTGGTGATGAAGCCTTTTTACTTCCTTATCATTGACGGTGCACCATCAGTACATATGCCGCAACAATAATTCCATGAAAGACCATGTTGAGTGAGGTACGAATTTACAGACGTGAAGATATCCTCTCCAGTGGTTGTGGTCTGTAATTCTTTACAAAACATAAACTGTTCCACAATATCCTTGTCAATGAATTTGCAAAACCCAACCAGTTGGCATTTTTCAGCTATGTCAGTAGTCTCATCTACTTGCAATGCGAATTTTCTTTTTGATTTTATCCGCTTCACAACTTCTTCATTAATATCTGTTGATATTTCAGATATCCTGCGGCTTCGTAATTAATTACTAAAAAAAGAAAAAGATGAACAAATGACTCACGAACTCAGCTAGTTAGCAATACATACCAGGTATGTATTGCTAACTAGCTGAGGGAGGAGGATATGTCATACCTTTTGCTTCCTTTGCGTCACCAATCAGTACTGAGACATTCTGGGCTCTGGCCAGTGGCGACTTGCTGTGCACCCTGCCCTGTACGTGTGTCATACGTGTCAGTCTACAACCCTTACTCCCCTCCCTCCCTCCCACTCTCCCGCCAAGCTGTTCTCTCCAGTGTCCGTACAATTATTACACAGCAAAATCATATAATTAGTATTGTTCTCCTGGATTGTAATTTTCCATAAGTACAAATTATTATACAAATTCAATGAAAAGTAGCTAAGTTGAAAATTCGATCGCTAAATTGTGCAGCAGCAGCAGCAGAAGCAGAGAGAGTGAAGTTAATGCAATTTTTTCCTCTGAATTTTGGCGGCACCCTCTAAAGATCTTACGGCACCCCTTGGTGCCGCGACACACCGGTTGGGAATCACTGGTCTAAGGTTTAGCTTAGATTTAAATTTCGAATGATTTATTATTTTGGTATTACTGTTGTATTGTTATTTTTATAGAATATATTTATTTTTGTAAAGTATGTATTATTTCGATCACCAATACTCATTTCAGAGCTTTGCCCGTATTCCTTGACTAAGAACCGAAGTAATAGGTTGATTTGGGAATATTTCCCGTTAAAAGTAAAGTAATCACTCAGTTTTGTTTTGAATGTAAAATAAAGAGATGTTTTAGATTATTCAATGTTATCAATTTTATATATACTAGCGTCTGGGAGATACGTATTATTCTCAAAGCTCTTTGGTATTTCTCTTGTGTTTCAGATTATGTAATATAAAGCAGATGAGTTTGGAAGCTCGGGAATTTACGTAAATCGCTAGTCGCTATCATATATACACACACATACATACATACATACATATATATATATATATATATATATATATATATATATATATATATATATATATATATATATATATATATATATAGGTTAGGCACGCATACATGTGTACATACACATACGATTTATGCATGTATGTTTATATATACAATCAACAATCAATCCTTCATTTCAGATAAAAAGAAAACAATTCACTACGTATTTCACCAGTCGTTTAACTTGCTTGACACTCGCAATCGTCATTGATATCCGGAACAGCAAACAAAATCAATTTTTCGCCTCCCGGAATATCACTCAGGCCAATGACAACATAAAAGTGTCGCCGGTAGTAATTGGCTTAATCGCTCTGATTGTATATATGATGTTCACTTTCTAAGAACTTGAGTTTTCTATAAAAAAAAAAAAAAAAAATTCTTGAAATCCACAACTGTAATTTTTCCCTTAAAAGCTTGAAGTTGATGTGATGCTGGAAAATATCTCCATTTATTTGAGGTTTCTTTATCTAATTTCATAAGAAAAAGAGTATTTCATCGTGTACTCAAAGACCTAAATTCCGTTCAGAGTATACAAATTTCTAATGACAATCAAACATATATTTCAATTCTGCAGTATTCTATTGATAACGTAACTATTGGTATTTTAAGTGTCAATTTAAGCTTTTAAGTTTTGCAAAATGCTATTCAATAACATAACATGATTGTGAATACATTTAAGAATGATTTCACAGCGATAGCAGTGTATTGATGTATTATAAAATAGGGGTGACTATGGAATCCTTCCCTGAGATTTTGCCACAAGTGATGATAAGATTCGAACTCCCTGTAAGCTCTAACCATGTTGTTTTGTTACGCAATCACTAACCCAAGCTCAAACCCAAAATTGGGAGTTAAAAATTATTAAATGCAAACAGCTGGTTAGGTAAATATGCAAGGTGGAACATTTACTTTCTTACTTAGTTTAGGTTATAGGTAAATGAAAATAAGTTGCAGAAATGAATTACTAAAATCTATATTCGTTTTAAAGTTGGAAAAAGTAGCACAGCAGAAAAAAATATAGTCTTCAGAACATCTTTCAGATACTCCTAGGTCCTTCAAGTTACCTTATGAAACTTAAATATCACCCAACTCCTTTTTTTTTTTTTTTTTTTTTTTTTTTTTGTTAAGAAGGAAAGTAGAGAAAATAATTGTGTGAGTAAAAATAATTACGCCTTTACGTTATAATGGATCGTAAATTATAATGGTACTGGATGAGGAACACTTAGCTATAAGTATTTATTGCTCAGATGTATATATATTTTTAACAGTAGTCATATGTTCTGTAGTAGTAACTGGGTCATAGAGCCAATCAGTATTCAACTCAGTAGAGATTATCTTCCAGTAGGTTTTTGAAGAGCTCTAAACACAGTGCACCAGAGACTCCTTTCATTTGACCGATAGCGTTGGACTTTTTTTGAATCTGTGGATTAGTTGAAAGGTTAGATACACAGAGGATGTTTTCATTTACTACGCTGGATAAATTCTTGGCCATGAAATGCTCAGTTGCCCAGAGCTTGAGAAGTTTCATCACTAATTCCTTTATATACTACAATCTCTTGTACTGTGTGTCACCCTCCTTCCTTGTGTGTTTCCTTTGTAAATAAGACAGTAACTAATTACTGTAGCCTTCATCATATCAAAGGACATGCGCAAAAGTTACCTTTGTGTTCTTCTAATGCCCAAATATTACATTAATATTTGGGGAGAATATCTGTTCCTATTTTTTTCTTTTCATAGTGTCCAATAATATCTAGTTTGAAAGAGTCTGACATGTCTACATGGAATGAGAAAGAAGGAAGATGTTCTTCGAACTCATAGCGTTATGCATGTACTAGACTGCTCCAAAATCCATGCAGAGCAAGAATATGCATGAGTATGGACTTCTGGTCCTCTTTCCCATTGTAGTGTCGGTACTTCAATCTTGTTTCCCTTTGGAGTCTCTACCAACGTCGGGCCATATTGTGCTGGAGATCATGGATGAAGGATACAAAGAGGAGCCCAGTATCTTCAGTTACACTCTAGATACTGAAATGGTATCTTCGCACAAGGTCATTGGTAAAAGTGTTGCCAAGTTTATCTATCTCTTTCGTACATTACCTATTTCCTAATTTAGGAGACCTCTGCAACATTATTATTATTATTATTATTATTATTATTATTATTATTATTATTATTATTATTAAAAGCCAAGCTACAATCCTAGTTGGAAAAGCAAGATGTTATAAGCTCAAGGGCTCCAACAGAGAAAAATAGCTCAGTGAGGAAATGAAATAAGGAAATAGATAAGCTACAAGAGAGGTAATAGATAATCAAAATAAAATATTTTAAGAACAGTAGCAACATTGAATTAGATATCTTCTATGTAAACTATAAAAACTTTAAAACAATCAAGAGGAAGAGAAACAAGATAGAACCGCGTGTCCAAGAGTACCCTCAAGCAAGAGAATTCTAATCCAAGACAGTAGAAGTCTCTTCTACCCTTACCAAGGGGAAAGTAGGCACTGAACAGTGACATTGCAATAGCTAACCCTTTGTGCAAAGAAAACTCTTTGGTATTCCCAGTGTTGTCAGGTGTCTGATGACAGAGAAGAATGTGGAAAGAATACGCCAGACTATTCAGTGTATGTGTAGGCAAATACAAAATGAGCCGTAACCAGAAAGAGGGATCCAATGTAGTGCTGTCCAGCCAGTAAATGGACCAAATAACTCTCCAGCGGTAGTATCTCAATGGGTGGCTGGTTCCCTGGCCAACCTACTACCATAGAGATAGTAGTCAAATGTATTCTTTCACGCCCATGCTAGAAACAACCCAATGAATAGAAAACTGTGTTTTAACATTTCCTATACAAATTTCAAATGCTGCATTATTGACTCTTCTTTGTCACTGCGTTTCCAATATATCGTATTCATTTCTAGGAGTAATATATCTTAGATGGCAGAACTAATGTGCGCCGTTCAGCAACATTAATATGTCCCTTTTTACTGGAACATTGATGGATTCTAAGATTAATTTTGTAATCGATAATCATGACATTTTACATTTACAATATAACCAAGAAAGCTAAAAGCACTCTGTGTATTGATCGGTCATTAGCTGATCGTACGTGGAAGACCTCGAGCTGTCGCAGTGCTAGGTAAATCTCACAACAAATTTCGACCAATTGCAGGTTGCCATATCCTTCCATAAAATGAGCGATAAAAGGAAAATCGAACATGTAAGTAAAACAATATTTTTGATGCTATATATGTTTAACCTTTTGAGACGTATCATTTGATGGTAGAACATTAGTAGCGTGAGAAAAATCATAGGATTTTCTTCGCTGTTAACGTAATGGAACTAATTTGGAGACTATTTTGGCTTCACTTGTTTGGCGACGGCTAACTGGCGCCAAACTAATCTAGCGCTGTCCTTTTTTATGCCAAACTATTTTGTCACTTGTTTCCGATAGAATGAAATGTTGTATTTTTATTTTCTACATGGGATGGATTTTTTTATAGCTCAACGAAAAATCCTAATCATCCTCTTGCAGTAATTTCTAAAACCAAATAACGTACAATCATAATCCGAACTTCAATTACTTATTTTCCTCATGTTTTGCAGTTTTTATCATAAGCAATATAGTGACTCTTTGCTACCTCAGCCTGTTCTCTTTGAAATAAAAATACTTCTAAAATTATAAAAGTATATACCGTGCAGCCTTTTTCTGAGCTTCAAAGCCTGTTAAAGATATTTCAGCAAAGGGACTCACTACTTCTAATAATTTATAAAATCATATAGCGCACAGTCTTATTCGGAGCTTCAACAATCTCTTTTTATCAATTATTACAATGAACAATCGAATGATTTTTCTACATTAGATAGCTTTCCAAAACTAGAAATGGAGTCTCGCTTTTATTTCCTCTTGTAGCCCATACCAGAAATGGCTGAAAATATTCTTAGCAAAACAAATAAACCAAAGTTTTCACGCGATGGATACTTATACATATTTGATAAATGTAGCTAAAGTGGCACATCTTTAATGTTTTGGTGATGTAATTGAAAAATTAATGTAAGGGCAAAATTCACATTAAAGACAAGGAAGTATTGACGGAAGTGAATGAACATTCTGTGGTGCTTCAAAGCACGTGGAAGTTGCTATTATCGAATAAATTTGAAACTTACAACCCAAGAAACTCTTGAAGTGTCGTCAACAATCATGAACGGACGTATTGAAAATAGTTCTCAAGCTGCCCGAAGATTACTTCCAAATTCACAGGTTTTGAAAAAGGTCGAATGAAGGATACGGAATCTACTTAACTCTACGCCAGACCGTGACTACTCAAAAAACTGATAACCCCTGAAGATTACCAACGCTATGTGTCGCACAAGGGTCAAAGGGAAAACTTTTCGCTTGGGCATAATGGTCAAGAAGATGAAAGAATATTAATTTTTGGAAGGCAAATCTGGTTAATTTTTTATCTGAATCCGATGTGTTGTATATAGATGGGACATTTAAGCTGTCTCCTTCATTGTTTTATTGGGTGTATGTCATCATGGCAAGAAGGCTTGGAAGGTTTTTTTTTTCCTGTATTGTAATATCTATTACCGAATAAGCATAGAGCAACATACTTTATACTCTTCCGGATAATAAACAAAATTTCACCAGATTTACAGCCGAAAGGAATATACTATGATTATGAACACGACCTATTTTCCTGCCAAGGAAGAATCTTTTCCTGGTCTTGTTGAAAAGATGCTTCCTCCATTTAGACCACAGTGTACATAAGCATTTGAAACATACTGGGCTCCAACATGAATTCAAACATGTTTCTAACGTTGCCTTAGAAGCAAAAATTACGGTAGCATTATGTTTTGCACCAGGGTCCTATACGGATGATTACATCGATGGCTTAACGAGGGACTTATCAGATGAACTTCAACCATTGTTAAACGGCCTTTTGGGTTTTGGCTGTTCAGGCCATTTGATATTTTTTGTTTTGTGTAAGTCTTATGAGTCTCAGCATGTGTTCCTATCAATAAATTTATATACCACTCTCTCTCTCTCTCTCTCTCTCTCTCTCTCTCTCTCTCTCTCTCTCTCTCTCTCTCTCTCTCTCTCTCTCTCTCTCTCAGTAATTTTAAAAAAATAATTCTTCAGAATTTTTCGAACACTTACATCCCAATTGCTCGCTATAATATTCCGCATCAGATATGTACGAAAAAACTCTATAATCATGTTATCATCACCTTGTTCTCATGATTCTCATATTACTAAATTTCTTATGAATATCCCATTTTTAAGGTAGTACCGTTAGTGTACCTCTTGTAGTGCACTATATACATTACTTAAGGTTTATTGCAATACTTACTTTAGATCCTTATACTTTGCCTCCCTTCTTGATTCCTTTCTTCCATCTAGCTGCCTAGCCTCTTCTAACTTTTACCTCATCGTATAAGTGTACTTGGGCACTAAATTGCCTCACAGGCGCCAGAGCCGAGTTATATATCTCAAATCCAAAAATCTTTATTAAATCTAACCATATTAATAGATTTGTTCACTTTGATTTCATAATCCTTTGCACCGTTTTTTCTGATGTGTAGTTTGACCGATTAATGAACACAATCATCTGGTGATTTTTATTCTCTTTTACATTTTTTCATTTGCCCTAACTGCAACCCTCGGCCGTCGACCAACGAGTATACAGATTGTTAGAAGTAATATAATTTGTTAGATAGTTTCTTTTACAGCTTTAGAAAATTCCTGATTGTTTTTTGAACTTGTAAAGCATCAAACCTAACAGATAATTAATGAGATTTTAAGGAACAATTCCACATCAGCTTTCTTTGTCTAATTTGAGAATTGAACTCTGGTTACTCTGATCATGGGCTAAATATATTACCACAGCATTACTGTATGCAGTCAGAGAGATAGAGAGTAGGAAGGAAAGAGATAATATTATTAATAGCTGAATAATTATTCTTGACGCATTTGTATTTGAATCATGATAAGATGGTATACATTTTACCATAACCCTGACTACTAGCGATTGATTTTACATTAATTTTGGATCCTATTTTCACCACCTCTACTATTTTATCAATCTACTAGGGACTATGTTTCACTTTTATTTATGAAGCCAACAAAGGCCCGAGGGATTTCCGGGAAACTGATCTCTATAATTTCTTCCTGATCCTGGAGTTAAGAACTGTACCGAACATGTTTCATACATGCTCATACACTAACGCTATTGCATTTTTATCGCTTGCTCTCCCCCAATCTGATGATAGAAACCAGTTTAAGCTTGCTACATCATGTTATATACTGTTTCAATTTTCTGTCATTCCTGCTCTCAACTGTCTGTATAAATCTCGTTACCTTGTTAAATGAACCCCACTTGTATTCACCGTCCCTCTATGTTAACACCTAACAGTTATGTTGCCACATTGGTGATCACTGGATTGACTACTTCACACTGCCTTTTTGCCTACCGATTCACCCAACCCTTTTTACAAGCCACAGAGCCTCACTCTTCGACAGACGTCACTTCAGTGAAACTGCTGCCCTTTGCCAGCTGATGAGTTTTTGCCTGGTTCCAGCAGGGCGAAGTTCAGTTTCGCATTAAGTGCAGACTATTTCCTCGTAGCCATCCCCGAGAACACTTTCTCCAGAAATCTTATTTGGCTTTGCGACCAAGGGGACACCTCAATAGCATATGATTCCCATAAAACATACCTACTGGAGTAGCACTCACTATCGCCAGCTGCCTGTATAGTCAAGCTTTTTCAAAGCTATCAAAATCTGTTTGGGGGACCAAAATGCTTTGCTCGCCCCCATGGAAATGACCAGTATTGCTTGCTTATACCGTGCCAGATATGGCTCTCCTCTGGAGGTGGACCTCCATTGAGCCTGCCCTTTTGGTATGGCATCTATCGGAACCTATATGCGCCACCATCCTCGATGTCTACATTCTGCCCATGAAGGACCTTATGAGGACTTCATCAGCTTCAAGACCTCCATCAATGCCTCCACTCCTGACGATGAGGACAACTATTCAACATGGATAGAAGCTGACGTGAATGCGGTAGGATACAGACGCTCACCTTGTGACATGCCGGAGTTGCGACAAAACCGCACACCACCCATATATGCTGCCCCTTGCTCTGGTCCCAACCAGTGACCTCCACAACCACTTACTGACGCCCATCGGTTGCAGTTATGCTACTACCACTCTGGATTCGAGGCTGCTGTGAAGAAATGTACGAATGGTTGTCAGTGCCCAAAAAGCTTCTAAGTAGGTCATAGCTTGTGGGGATGGCCTCCAATATCACTGATGTTTCCTCGTTAGATGATGTAGGTACGGATGTGCAGTTTTTGGCAGATTCTGGTGCTTGCCATTCTCTTCTACTAAGGCCACTCTCTAGAACACGACAGTCATTATAAGCCTGCTGACATCAGCCTGGTAGCTGCCAATGGATCTGTGACCCCACATTTGGGTACAAGACACTCACATTATCATTTGAAAGCACCAAAGTTTCTCGTTACCGATGCCTCATTGCCAGTTTTTGATGCTGATTTATTCTCCTAATCCCACATCCTAGTTGATGTTGCTCATCAATAAATAGTCAACTCAGACTCATAATTGTAGACAGCTCTTCACCCTGCCCCCTCTGACCTTGATCTCCATATCAACGCACCCACGGAGGCCTATACCCACCTCTTCATGTTGCACCCGGAAGTCTTCCATCTAGAACTTTGTCAAACACCAAACACGATATTTATCACCATATCAAGACAATGGGGCACCCAGTGTTTGACAGATTCAGGTGTCTGGCACCGGATTGTTTGGTAGGCATCAAACAAACGTTCGCCAAAATGGAATAAATGGGCTTTTCCCTAAAGGCCTCCAACCCATAGTCGTCACCCTTACACATCCTCATCAGGAAAGATGGCTCCTTGCATCCGTGTGGGGATTAGAGATGTTTGAACATGCAGCCAGAACCGGATCCCTAACCCTTCACAAATATCTCCGATATGACCTCCCAATTGCACAAATGAAGGTTTTCTCCATTTTTGACCTCCTGATGGAGTAATACTAAGTACCCGTGAACCCAAATGGCATCCCTAAGACTGCCATCACCACCCCCTTCGGTACATGCACCTTCAATTAATCCAGTTTTGGCCTTCGTAATGCTGGGGTAATTTTTCATAGTCTCATGGATGGCGTGATAGGAGACCTCCCCTTGTGTGCATGTTACGTACACGACATAATTGTGTTCTATTTCTTTAAAGAATACTTCTATTACCTACACATCGTGCTCAACCACCTACAACAGGATGGCCTTTTAGTCTGGTACAACAAGTGTACCTTTGTCACCAACATATCGTTCTTAGGGCACTGCATTACTCCTGAAGGAGTCACCCCCACCCTGGGAAAGTAGCACCGGTTCAGAACTTCCCCACGCCCTCGGCTGTTAGAGCACTGTAAAGTTCTTAAGTGTCTTTTACCAGCCATCACTGCTACTTTTGCTCTCCTCTATGCCTCCCTCAAGGGCAAGCCAAACGACCTGAAGTATGGTCCCCTTAAAAAAGTGGCCTTCTGCAACACAAAAATTGCCTTAGCAATTGCTGCTGCTCTCACTTTTCCTGATGCACCTCTCCTCTCCAACGATGCCATTGACGTTGCTTATAGTGCAATAATCAAGCAGATGTTCAATGTCTCAGCATGCTCATTGGCCTTCTTTGGTAGAAAAATGGCTAAGGCGGAATCTAGCTACTCTACCTTCGACACTAAATTGTTGGCAGTGCACTTGGCTGTCCATCACTTTCAACACTTCTTTGAAAATATGCCTTTCATTGTTCACAAGGACCACCTGCCTCTGGTGCATGCCTTCACTTGACAGTGACACCCGGTCTGCTCGTCAATGCTGACATCTCTCTGACGTGGCTGAATATAATTGCACCCTTCAGCACGTCACTTAGAAGAATCAATCCCTTTACCAATGCCCTGTCAAAAAACACATTGGCCACCATTCCTCTAGGGCTGGATTACAATATCTTGGCAGAAGGCCAACAAAATAATTCAGAATACCAAGTATGTACAACATCCTGCACATCCTTCCGCTCGGAAGATGTCATTCTCGATGATTCTAACACTACCCTCTTCTCTGATGTTCAGTACTGGTAGACGGGCATTTGATTTCATTCATGGACTTTCACATCCCTCATTTGGATCTACTGCACGGCTATTGAAGACAAAGTTCATTCAGCATAACATTAATAAGGATACTAAGGATTGGGTCGGCGCCTGTACATCATGCTAAACTTCAAAAGTACATAGACATACTGATTCAAGAGTGGGCACCTTTCCTCAACCTCAACGTAACTTTGCCTACAGTCACGTCTAAGTTGTTCGGCCCATACACACGCATTGCAAGGACATCGTTACCTGTTTGCTGTCATCAATCGCTCCACTCATTGACCTGAAGCCATTCTCATGGAAACTGCAATGTCTACCTCATGTATATCTGTTTTACTCTTAGGATGGATAGTGAGATTCGGCATCCCTGAGCCTATTTTTTTCTGACAGGGTTACCACTTTCACCTCTCAATTGTGGGCATCATTAGTGAATCTCCTGGGATTCACTCTACATCAGAAAACCGTCTAAAACCCCACTGCCAATGGAAAGGTTGAACATTTTCATTACACCCTCAAAGCATCTTTGATGTCCCACTGCCAGGACTCTAACTGGAGTACTCAGTTTTCCTGGGTCCTCCTTGGACTATAAGGACCACTCCTAAGAACACCCTGGATGCCTTGGCAGCTGAAATGATGTATGGCGGCCCATTGGTCGTCCCTGCTGAATTTTTTCTGTCGACAACCACCATCCACAATCTCCAGTGCCTACGTCATGTTGTGCCGCCACACTTACAAGCCCCCAGTAACACATATCAACAAAATTGCACAAGGCATCACAAGTTTTCCTACTGAATGATACAAGAAAACCACCGCTAACGCCCCCTTACACGGACCTATTCATCATGATCCATTGAATAGCAAAGGCGTTTCGCTGATCATTCATGGCAAAGAAGATTAGGTATCCATTATTCGCCTTAAACCTGCGTATCTCCTGAAAGATAACCCACATACAGTATACCTTTCAAGAACAGAGTGCCCCATTTTACATGTATATCTTATTTAGAGGGGGAGCTATGTGCCACACGTGTTTCACACCCACACTTCACTGTATCGGTATTTTTTTTTATTGTATATCTCGCTCTACACCTTACTGTTAAAAGAACCGATTCAAGCCGGTCTTTTCATAAATTGATATGTTGGAATTTTTTGTCCTTCTTTCATTGAAGGCTTTTACATATAAATTTGTTTTTCCACGATGAAAAAGAAAGTGCATGTAGAATGAATCACCCAAGTATAGTTTTGCTTGATATGTTATGACCGAGGAAATAAATGAAACCCTAATTGAAAAAAAAAAAAAAAAAAAGGATATGCAAAAAAAAAAAAAAAAAGAAAAAAAATATATAACTCCAGTGGATATGATAAAAACACAACTATTTTACGGCATTTAAACAATCAGTGGTGAGACGGAGTCAAGACTGTTACTAGATCTAACAATAATGGACATGCCAATTAATTATTGCACTGCAGCTATATATGTAAAGCAAACATAAACCAAACAAATTTGGGGATTGCCAGCACCTCTAATTGACAAAAGTATAGATATTTACAAAATATCTCTTAAATATTTTGGGGTCTAAATAAAAGTAACCATGAGTATTCTTATAGGTTTGAAAATAATTTCATAACATTTATCTTACGATCTGGTTAACCCAGAACAGAATCAACCATGAAAACGGAAAATATGCCCTATATTTTTCCTAAGTATTTCAAGCAAAGGCTTTTTGTTTGAAGTGGTGGACTCATGATAAGAGAAAGGCTGTTCTTTGAAATCATAAATGGTTCACGAATGATGTTTGTAATTTTCATGAAAACTAATACATTGATAAAATTTTTCAAAATGCATTAGTTGAGAATGTGAAAGGGAGAGAGAGAGTAGCAGAAATAAAACTTGTGAATGAATACCAATTGTATATTATCTTATATTAAAGAATAAGAAGTAATTGACGAGGCCATTATCATCCCGAGAGATGTAAAAGAAAAAAAAAATCCCAAGTTTATTGTCGATATTGTATGGAGCCTTACCCGAGCCGCCTTTAGTGAGTGTCCAGTCGTTAATCGAAAAGAAAATCTCCCATAATCTCTGAGATAAAAGATGGGAGATTGCATCCTCCGAAACGAGTGATTTGAAGAAAAATATGGATGGTAATACACATATTTCTTTCCTTTATTATCAAAAGACCGTATAATGTATTACACATCAAATATTGCTAGTTTCTCTTTGAAGTAAAAAGAAACTATATATGCGAATTCAACTACCAAAATAAAATGTTTGCATTAGGTTGTTGGAGACTAATGTAACCTAGATCGAGACAAAATTGGTATAACGTTCATGCAGTTCAGAGTGACTTTCTTTTATCAAATAATAATTACTCTAAGCTATAGGGGACCATTGGATGTAGTTTACTCACAAGATGCTTCTTATTCTTCCTTCATTATTTCCAAACAGTTTAAATATGATTTCCATAAATTCCTTCGGAAATCTTAGGAGAGAATTAAAATTTTCTCCTTGTCTATATATTTTAGTCTGCATCTATTTATCAATATTGTAATTTAAGCTTAGGATTCGATATGAATTACAATTCAGGTTATGGTTATGATAATTCTCATTTGATGATGACCTTTTATGAATGACTAAGTTCAACTTATGTCTCATGACCCCAAGTAAAATTGGCGACTTAGGAATTTTCAAACACAAATACTGAAATAATGCTGGATTAGGTTGTTTGGATTAAAATACGCATTTTTTTTACTGGATTAGGAAAAAACAGTATTTCAAATATACTTGAAATATTAGGTAAACTGAAATCTCTTAGAGTAAGATGCTCACCTAATTTGGTCCTGCTCGTCCGAATGGTTCTTAGATCTCTCTCTCTCTCTCTCTCTCTCTCTCTCTCTCTCTCTCTCTCTCTCTCTCTCTCTCTCTCTCTCTCTCTCCCTTTTCTAACTCATGTTTCTCTGAAAAGACATCTTGCATGACAATGCCAATAGATGCGACTTTGCAATATCATATGAATTTCTCAAAATATCAATCAGACCCTAGATTGTTCACTGATTTTGTACGACCTTCGATGTCAGGATACCAGAGAACTTCAAATCAATCATTCATTCACTCGTTTTGTAAGACTAAAGAAACTAGACCAATCCTCAGGCATTTTCAGTGGTTTAGTAAAAACTCTCCTTATAATCGATTATGGATTCGTCGTAAAAAAGATAAGAGATATATTTATTTATCAACAAAGAATGGACACCATATTTTAGCCGAACTACTTATTTGAAGTAAGGAATGAAATAGCGAGCTATTATCATCAATGATAATCATATGAATATCCCCCCAAAATCATATAACAATGTTTTTAAACATAATTAAACAATATGATCATTCTAGAACTTGATGAGACTATACAG
>NC_090730.1:110091547-110104047 GCF_036898095.1 Palaemon carinicauda | reverse complement strand
TGTTCATCGCAGTAATCAGACGTCAGGTTCTAATACAATACCTGCCATCACCACATAATGCTTCAGTTCATGGACCTCCTTAGCATGATGTTTATGGAATATTCAGGATGATCCCCATCCAGTATATGAGCCAGGACGTTCAAGGTCCCAATCAATTAACTGTTTATTGCAGTAATTAGGAGGCAGGTTTTAATACACTACCTGCCGCCACCACATAGTGCTTTAGTTCATGGACCTGCTTAGCATAGTGTTTGTAAAACATTCTGGATGATATCCATCCAGTATATGAACGAAGACCCTCAAAGTCCATATACTGAAAGAAGTTCAGTGATGAAGCAATTTTTCTCGGATCATGACCTGCGGGAATACTGTCAGGATCTGCTCTATGGATAAAGTAGGTGAGCTTCGCCCTAAGTTGTTTAGGGTTAAGTTTGATCAAGAGGTTTCTCCTTTAAAGAGCTGTCCTCCCTTGAAGTCTGAAGTCCTACGAAGATAGACCTTTAGACACTCTACGGGACATAGAGAGACATCTTCCTTCAGAGAGCAGATTCTCCAAGGACCCCACCTTTTTGTGGGTACCTCATTCTTAGCAAGAAAGGTTGGATCAGGAAAGACATTCAGTTCTCCTTGAGGGAACTATCTTCATTATTCACAGATGAGGCATAAGGAAGGACCTTGTCCAAAGACCATGGAACAGGCTTTGGAGGTGCTGCGGGCCTAAGCCTTGCGCATGCCTTCATAATCTTATTAAAGATTTCATTCGCCAGATCAACTTGGGAGGCATATAGAAGAGGTCTATTCAAAGCTGACTTACACGTAGTTATCGTGTTGGCTGCCAGACCTTGATCATGAAGGTGGACAAAGAAGGTCAGACACAAGTTCGTTGAAATTTCTTTTGGTCCTTTTGCTTTAACAAAAGCAACCCACTTCTTCCAAGATGACTCATATTGTCTTCTAGTTGACTTATATTTGTATTCTTCTAGGAATCCTATATTATATTCTGAGATGCCAAATCTTTTCCTAACCGCTAGGGCAAGAAATTTATGAAATAAAGGGTTTAGGCTCTCTGTGATAAATCAAAGGCAATTAACTTCTGAGCCCTCTAAAATCGTACTTGGTTCAGTACTAGGGCCTGCCTCAGTCTCAGTTCCTTTGCTAGAGGGAACCAATTGCTCTTGGGCTACTCCTCCCTGGAAGGACCTCAGCATATTGAGAACCTTCGGCAGGGAATTGGATGGGATGAACAAGAATTCCCGAGTCGATCCCTTCCATACTATAGACCTGATGTCTGTTATCTCCTCTTGAGGATCCTCGTATGGGTCTACATATCGAGGTAGTTTCTTGATGACGCTCATCATGAAGAGGTCGATCTGCAGTTCTGGGACTTATTCCCATCTGGGAGAGAATAGGTCTGCGTCTGTGGACTATTCTAACTCTGCCGGCCTGAGCCCGAGTAGAGCATCCGCTGTCACCTTGCAGATCAATTGAACATGAACTGCTGATTATTATTATTATTATTATTATTATTATTATTATTATTATTATTATTATCCAAGCTACAACCCTAGTTGGAAAAGCAAGATGCTATAAGCCCAGGGGCTCCAACAGGGAAAAATAGCCCAGTGAGGAAAGGAAATAAGGAAATAAATGAAGGAAGACAAAAAATTAACAATAAATCATTCTAAAAAATGTAACAACGTCAAAACAGACATGTCCTATATAAACTATTAACAACATCAAAAAACAAATATGTCATAAATAAACTATAAAAAGACTCATGTCTGCCTGGTCAACAAAAAAGCATTTGCTCCAACTTTGATCTTTTGAAGTTCTACTGATTCAACTACCCGATTAGGAAGATCATTCCACAACTTGGTAACAGCTGGAATAAAAAATCTAGAGTACTGCGTAGTATTGAGCCTCATGATGGAGAAGGCCTGGCTATTAGAATTAACTGCCTGCCTAGTATTACGAACAGGATAGAATTGTCCAGGGAGATATGAAT
Source organism: Palaemon carinicauda (assembly GCF_036898095.1). Classification (NCBI taxonomy): domain Eukaryota; kingdom Metazoa; phylum Arthropoda; class Malacostraca; order Decapoda; family Palaemonidae; genus Palaemon; species Palaemon carinicauda. The sequence continues at coordinate 110,102,042 of NC_090730.1, read as the reverse complement.
GTAAAGGATGGTCAGAGTTATGAAAAATTTTATGCAACATGCATAATGAACTAATTGAACGACGGTGCCAGAGATTAATATCTAGATCAGGAATAAGAAATTTAATAGACCCTAAGTTTCTGTCCAACAAATTAAGATAAGAATCAGCAGCTGAAGACCAGACAGGAGAACAATACTCAAAACAAGGTAGAATGAAAGAATTAAAACATTTCTTCAGAATAGATTGATCACCGAAAATCTTGAAAGACTTTCTCAATAAGCCTATTTTTTGTGCAATTGAAGAAGACACAGACCTTATATGTTTCTCAAAAGTAAATTTGCTGTCGAGAATCACACCTAAAATTTTGAAAGAGTCATACAAATTTAAAGAAACATTATCAATACTGAAATCCGGATGTTGAGGAGCCACCGTCCTTGACCTACTTACAATCATACTTTGAGTTTTGTTAGCATTCAACTTCATACCCCATAATTTGCACCATGCACTAATTCTAGCTAAATCTCTATTAAGGGATTCACCAACCCCAGATCTACATTCAGGGGATGGAATAGATGCAAAGAGAGTAGCATCATCTGCATATGCAACAAGCTTATTTTCTAGGCCAAACCACATGTCATGTGTATATAGTATGAAAAGTAATGGGCCAAGAACACTACCCTGTGGAACACCGGATATCACATTCCTATAATCACTATGGTGCCCATCAACAACAACTCTTTGAGATCTATTACTTAAAAAATCAATAATAATGCTAAGAAACGACCCACCCACTCCCAACTGTTTCAGTTTGAAAACAAGGGCCTCATGATTAACACGGTGAAAGGCAGCACTAAAATCAAGGCCAATCATACGAATTTCTTGACCACAATCAAGGGATTTCTGTACAGCATTGGAGATTGTAAGAAGGGCATCACATGCTCCAAGGCCTTTACGAAAACCAAATTGCAAACTAGGGAGTAGATGATTATCTTCAGCAAACCTATTAAGACGTTTTGCCAGAAGACGTTCAAAAACTTTAGATAATATGGGAGTTATGGAAATTGGGCTGTAATCAGTGGGACTTGAGCTACCACAAACACATTTACATAGAGGAGTAACATTACCAATTCTCCAACAAGTGCTAAAAGCTCCTCTTCTTGCTAACTTGCGCAAAATAACAGGTAACTTTGGAGCTAAGAAATCTGCTGTCTTTATAAAAACAAAGGAAAAATACCATTTGGGTCTACACCTCCATAAGCATCAAGGTCCACCAACAGAGCTTTAATCTCACGAGATCGAAAAGCTAAACTAGTTAGCTTAGCCTCAGGAAAACAGGAATGAGGAAGTTCAAGTTTTTCATTACTCTGTTTACTGTCAAAAACATCAGCCAAAAGGGTTGCCTTTTCCTTTGGACAGTGAGTGACTGAGCCATCTGGTTTAAGTAAAGGAGGAACTGTTGCATCTACACCAAAGAGTGCAGATTTAAGGGTAGACCAACATTTATGTTCCTAAGTTGTACCAGAAAGTGTTTCTTTTATGGTTAAATTGTACTCCTTTTCAGTTGAGGCATAAACTCTCTGAGCAAAAGCTCGAAGCTGAGTATAGTTGTTCCAGGTCAAATCTGATCTGTTACCCTTCCAAAGGTGATAGGCCTCCCGCTTCTCCAAATAAGCACGTCTACAATCATCATTGAACCATGGTTTGTCCTACACTCGGTAACTTAGCACACGAGAAGGGATACGCCTATCAATTATGTTGACTAGATTCTCATTCAAAGGGACAACAGGATCTATACTATTATATAATTGTGACCAATTCAAGAACAAAAGATCATGCAAAATCCCATTCAAGTCTGCTTGGGATTTCATATAAATTTTACAAGAATATGATATGTCAGGGACAGGCTGCTCAGTCTTCACTAATAATGAAATCAAGGCAACCTTACTAGTTATAACGCCAGGTGAGTCAGTGTTTACGAGGTTCAAGCAATTACCAAACCTGTGAGTAGCTTCAATTATGATTTGTTCACAGCCTGATTCAGAGGCTAAGTCTAAAGCTCTTAAGCCATGGCGATCGGTAGGAGAGATAGAACTTAACCACTCCCTCTGGTGAGCATTAAAATCACCAACAAAGACAAAAGAAGCCTTTCTATCATCTTCATGTATCTTAGCCATAATGGTAAGAAGACAATCGAAGATAGAATCATCCATGTCTGGATTCCGGTAGATCTAACACAAGTAAAAGTTGTTATGCCTGCCACAAACTTTTATTACCTGAATCTCATGACATCCACATTGATAGCAGGACTTATTAGAAGCAGGGTACTCGGTCCTAATATACACCGCCATTCCCCTGGCCCTAGGGATTGCATCACGTTTCAACACTTATTGGTTTCTTAAAACCAGTTATAAGGAGCTCAGATGAGTGCCTCATATTAGAAACCAAAGTTTCTGAGCACAAAAGAATATCATACTGTCTAGACGCAACTTTAAGGTCTTGGATATTTGCATGAAGACCACGTATATTGCAATACAGAGGACGACATTGACGAAATCTAGGACGTACTGGTCCCGGATTTCGCTCAGTGTCTCCAGACAGCATAAGAATTAATAGAAATAAAAAAGAGACATCATACTTACTTAAAAACTAGATTAACAAGAATTATAACAAAAACAATATGTACAGAATTATAAATAAAGTGATTGATGATACCCATAGACTATTGTAAAAAGTCGGAAAAACTGGTCAACATGGAGGAGCCGATACACCATGCAAGGCTAAATACCCTCCAGGAGAGCCACTTCAACTGAAGGGATGATAGTAAGGATGGTTTTGAGAAGAAAAAGTTAGAAAAAGGAAAAGACAACCTCTTGATAAACCACCAGGCATCCATGGCCCTTCTATTAAGCCTGCCCAACACACCATTTCAAAAAAACAAGAGGAAGAAAAAAAAAATAATAAGATAGAATAATGTGCCTGAGTGTAACCTCAAGCACGAGAACGCTAACCAAAGACAATGGAAGACCATGGTACAGAGGCTATGGCACTACCCAAGACTAGAGAACAATGGTTCAATTTTGGAGTGTCCTTCTCCTAGAAGAGCTGCTTACCATAGCTAAAGAGTCTCTTCTACCCTTACCAAGAGGAAAGTACACTGAACAAAATGCAGTACAGTAATTAACCCCTTGGGTAAAGAAGTGTTAAGTATCTCATTGTTGTCAGGTGTATGAGGAATGACGAGAATATGTAAAGAATAGGCAAGACTATTCTGTGTAAGTGTAGGCAAAGAAAAAATAAGCCGTGACCTGAGAGAGGGATCCAATGCATTACTGTCTGGCCAGTCAAAGAATCCAATACCTCTCTAGTGGTAGTATCTCAACAGGCGGCTGGTGCCCTGGCCAACCTACTACCTTTAAGAAGGAAGGAGCTGCAGGCTGCATACGGCGAGGAGAAGATTAAAAAAGGCGCCTCTTAGCACCCTTATAGGGAGACGGGAGGCCCTTACGACGTAGCGGATGGTAAGCCTTACGGCGAAGGCGGCCAACAGCAACAACAGCAGAAGAGTCCTCCGAAGAGGAGTCTCTATGAGTGTCCTCCCTCGCGAACGAAAGAGAAACACTTTGTAGAAGAGACGGGTCAGCCAGTGACCTAAAAAGAGCAATCCTCCGAAGAGGGGCTCCTGCAGTTGCCCAGCCCCTTTAGCGTAACTGCAGGTGCGACCGCTCATCACCAAGAGCATAGTTGCACGAAATAAAGGCAAGAGGAGATCCCCCCCAAGGGAAAAAAACTCAAGCCTGGACACGAAAACTTCCCTCAGAAAAAAAGTTACCCACCCAAGGCGGCAAGCCTCCTGAGTGTTCTAAAATGAACTGGAGAGCTGTCAGTCGTCACGGGAGTACTTCCAGGAGAAGGAGACACGCCCCTGACGAAGATCTATAGGGGAGGCAGCAACAGCAGATTCCCCAGGCCTCAACAAGACAGCTCACACCGTTGTCGCATTACAGAAACGAACTAGATCGCTAACTGTGAAAAATAAAAAAAAAAATCATTAGTTGACATTCTTTCCCCCGGGAAGAGGAATCCCGAGGGAAAAGAACACAAGAATTACACAACAGGTACGTGCCCTCACAACCACTTACAGTCACGGAAGGAGAGCTGTAACAAACACAGAATTATAACAATTATAATTATGTAACTATGTAATTATGTAATTTAAAAAATGAATGAACACTAAATAAAGAACGAAAACCCCGAAAGGAATCGTTCTACAAAAGCTGAAAAATCAACAAATAGCAATTAGATTCATAAACTAATTGAGACAAAACGTAGATGCCATCCTTTTAGGCAAGGGATGGCTATCACCTAAACTATATGAAACACCCTCTATCCTTGTCGGTTCCAACGTCTCAGTATAGCTTCGATGTCCCAGATCAGCCTGAGGAGGTCTGATCTGCAAGGAGAGAGTTTCATCAACCACGACAGGACTAACATGGTCTCATATAGAACTAACCGAGTTCCATGAATTTTTCTCTGATGGGAGTAAACTTAACATTCTTCCAACTAGGCATCCCTGTGGATAATCTACAACAGTCGAGGTAGTTCCAAGGGCATAATCTTCAATAGGCTTTCAGCCTTTGATCGATGTTAGGGAAGCGATTAAGGAAAGACCGATATTGGTCATTTTAGATCTGTTCGAGCGTTTGATGCGTATCTTCTCCAGACTCTTAACATATCTTACAGCTGTGCTCTTAGCACTGGGTCTGTCTTTATTGCTAACTGGAGCGAGTTCAGAACTCTTCCTTGGTAGTGTTTTGTAATCCTGACCGATTACCATAGTCTCTTGACCGACCCTGTGATCTCCTTTCACATCCCTAAGGAAAGGAGAGCCAGAGTGACCTGGGGTTTCGATGGTTTTCTAACCATTGAAGCCTTTGAGCTGGAGAGAATCGAGACTTTTTGACGCTGATATTGCATCCTCGATGTTCCCGGAACCTGATTACTTCCTTGGATGCTCATAGACCAGTCCCTTCGGGTGCTGTCTACAACAACCTTTCGTCCAGGTACTTTGTTACTTGAACCACTGCTAGGCTTGGTTTTTGCGTGAATTGTCCGCTAATTTCGTGAAGATACTTATGACTATGTTTATTCTGACAAGTATCTGTCCTTAGACATACGTTACCCTCTGTAACTTGAATCCAAGGTAGGAGGGGAGGGGGCGACTGACTGGAAGCTGCCGATAAGCAGCTTTCAGGTCTAGCAAGACTGTGAACACGCTTTTTTGAAATAGGGTCCCTGTGTTCAAAAGGATTAACATTCTGGACTTGCTGTTTTGTTTGAACTTTATGAGTGGCAACAAGTAAAGAATGGCTCTGAGTTTTCTTGAGTCCTTCTTGTGAACACCAAACACCCTTCTCTGGAATTCGATGGACTATGCTTTCCTTATTACCTGTATGCTTTATAGCTCTAAGGTATACTCTTCCAAGACGGGGTTTGGGGTGCAGGAAGAGTTGAGGAAATAATGGTAGAGGCATGAGTATTTTCCATCCTAGTCACATCTTGATTAGGCCTTGAACCAAAGGATGGAAGGTCCTACGATCCTCAAGGAGCCTCCATCCTACCTTCGATTGATCAGAAAGTTTACATCTCCGACCGCTTGCCTGTGGCACTGCGGTCCTCGAAACTGTAGGATGTTGTTGAACAGCCCAAGGAAAATCTCTAGATTTTCCCGTCTTCCTCTCAGGTTGGGGACCCACATTCGTGGAAGACTTTCTCTTTGAAGAGATGCCCCACTTCTGGAGAAGTTCCATATTCTCCGTGGTGGCATTTTTAATGACCTCTCTGACTACCTCGTTTGCAAAGAGGTCTCTAGCCCAGATGTGGGAAGATATCATCTTCCTTGTTTTATGTTTCGCTGTTGCAGCTGCAAACACAAACTCCCTACAGGCTCTAGTAGGCTTCATAAAAGCATAAAGGTCTTTTACTAAGGTAGCCATATGCATTTTGGCCAAGACTGTTAGCATGTCTGGGGTATCTTTGTGGACCAGCCTCTCTATCTGTAGGGATAGAGAGGCTGCAAGTCTCCCCTTTGTCTCTTATTCTTTAAGCTTGCTAATCTGTCGTCCAGCAACATCCGCATCTAGTTTCCCTACTGAAAAAGTTAAATGGACTTTTTTCCAATATTTTTCCTGCATAGAAAAGGCTAGTGATAGAGGCTTGCACTCCTAAAGTGCATGACATGGTTTGCCTGCCTCCACTGCCTTAGTAACAAATTGAAATGCCTTCCATGTAAAGGGGAATAATATTGAGGCAGGAGCAAGAAAGGTAGGATGTCTGTTACTTAGTGTGGATACTTTCGACACTGAGTAACCCGCCTTTCTCAGGCCATTTGACAAGATAGCCTGTGCCTTATCATGGTCGAGAATCATGACCTCCCTTGGTTCTGTTTCTTCTCCTGACGTTAGTTCAGGCTTCAATTAAATGAAGCAATTAGGGAAAGCGTTAAAGCTTGGCCAAAACAAAATTTTGTCTAAAGGAACAGCACCCATCTTCTCCGAGATGTAGAGTTTGCTGTCTAAAATCGTCATCAGCTCTGCTTACCTCCAGGATTGGTTTTGGAGCATGGTGGCAGGTCTTGATCTCTGGGTCTTTTGTATGACCCTTGGGGAGCGACAAGTGGGGCTTCACAAAGACTGTTTTGAATTTCGCTTCCTCCTTTTCGCCTTGTATAGGAAAGTTTTCCATTAGACCTTTCATAAGGGCCAAAATCTGGGTAATTTCATCTAATGTAGGGGTAGAAGGTGAAGATGTCGAGGTTGATGGTTTTAGAGCCGGCACAGACGGAAGCACTTCTGACATGACATTGTCCACCTCTTCCCGTGAGGGCTTCCGGCTCTCCGTCCCAAAGGTTGTCTGAACGTAGGGAGGTGTGAACCTTGCCTGGGGCACCACTATTTCCTTACTTGCTTTCGGAAATAGTAAGCTATTCATCCTATCATTAGGTAGGTATGGTCCCGGAGAGATCTTTTGGAACCCTCTTATCCAGTTGCGTAGATTCTTACGAGCTGCATCCCTAGACTCCGTCGACTTGGGATCATCAAAACCCTCGGACACTGACGTCCGACATACATTGCATGCTTGGGGGTTCCAATAATGCAGGGATTCGGCAATAATATTGCAGGGGGCATGAAACCTGCATGTATTATGACCATAAAAGTACCTACTTTTAATGTTGCAGAAGACCGCAACACATGTCATCTGGGGCTCCTCCTGTAAAGAAAGGAAAGCAGAATGAGTATACAGAATGATAAGCAATATTTAAAAGACATTTTTTATCTAAAGTAGCTTAGGATAGTAAGCTAGACTGGGATAGTGGGAGACATACTTGTGTATCCCTTGCAGTTACCTCCCCTCAGTATTAACTAGAAGGAATTTGCTTTTCAAGGAGACTCGAACAAAGGGTTCCAACCACTATGGGTAGAAAAGTGTACAATGTCACTGTCCCTTTTAGTATTTAACATTGTGGGGTAAAGATAACTGATTTCTAATCAGAATATTAAAGGAATTCTATTCTTTCAAAATAGGATCAGTCTCAGCAGAAGCCCGAAGGGTACCCAAGAAATAACTACTGTACCATTATACTATAGTTTTCTGTTTGCAGTATATTTTGTAGTTCCGACAGTGCGCTGCCAATATGGCTAATATCTGACGGTACGGTCCAGCCGGCATGACGCCAACTGGACTAGGAAATATAAAAAACATATATTTATGTATCCTAACCAGCACATTTGCTGTAACCTTCCCTATCAATATTAAAATATAGAGTTTCTGGACCAGGGAAACTCAAGAATAAGGGTTGTAACCTTTAAGGATAGAGAGTGTATTACCACTAGCCCTTTAGTTTATTTAATATTATAAGGTAAACTGTAAACTGATTTCTAATCAGAATATTGAAGAAATTCTATTCTTTCAATATAGGATTGGTCTCAGCAAACACCTGGGCAAAGATACCCAAGATATATTGGAAGATAGCTACTAGTATAGTATATAGAATAGTTTTCTATCTGCCGTACATCCTATACTATAAATATACTGACTACTGTATAAACTTATACTGTAATATTGCCGGCATATCACCAGCCTAGCTAGTCCCTGCATGCACACCCGGCCAGCGTGCTAGCTAAAATAGATAGAGAGACTGCTTGGAGTAAAGGACTGCCTTATTATTGTGTATGTATACAATAAATAAGGATGAAATTATCTAATTTTATTGCCTTTCTCCCGAAATAAGGTTCAAATGGAAGAGGAGAATGTATCATTCAAGCTTCCATCCAGCAACCAGTACCATTGCCGGCAAGGTCCAGCCGGCACATGGCCGGCAGGCTAGCATCCGGCAGTACTGGTGTAGTCAGCCTACCATCGGCTAAGTCAGCATGCCATTAGAAGGGGAGAATGTATCATTCAAGCTTCCATCCAGCCATTAGTACCATTGCTGGCAAGGTCCAGCCGGCAGGATAGCACCCGGTAGACAGGTACAGTCGGCATACCGCCGGATGAGTCAGCACCTGTCTGTGCTGGTCCAACCGCCATACCGCCGGGCAAGCTAGTACCCCAGCAATAGCACTTGTGGCCGGCAGTCCAAGGGAGGACTGAAGAACCTTGGTGAAAAAAGAGACTTCCCATCAACAGCCATCATGGCTGCCAACAGCTGCCAGCAGCCGTCATGGCCGCCGGCAGATGACATGGCTGCTTGCCACCTGCCCAGCCGCCGACAGATGTCATAGCCACTGGCAGTTATAGTACTGGCAGTAAAAGTAACATGGTCGCGGTCAGCCACCATGGCCGCCGGCGATTGACATGGCAGCCGGCACCCGTCCTAGCCGCCGCCAGTCAGGCTGATGAATAGGAGTCCGGCTGGCACCGCAATCTGCCAGAAATCGGAGATATTTCAGGACGGCGGCCCAAAGAGATACGATGGGTAGGCCGTCACTAAAGGACAGAAGAGGAGGGAAAAGGGTCCTGTATGAGGTGTGGAAGGAGTTGGCAAGGTTGCCGGTCCTACCACTACCTGAAGAAACTCTGTTTCAGTATCGGCGCCTCCTAGGTGTCAGGAAAATCTCTATTCTTCTACATAGGGTCTGCCAATGCAGTCAAGGGGACGGCAGCAGTGCCGCCTCCTCTCAACAAGGGAGAAAAAGAGTTCCAGTGTCGTGGCCATTCCAGGCAGCAGAAGAATGTCTATTCTTCATTCTAGGGTCTGCAAGCACAGGACTTGTCTCCTAGACTGCAGGGAGAAGGTGGCGGCATCAAACCCCACTTCAAGTGCAGCCTACGGAAGGCTAGCCTCCTAGGCAGCCTGGCCGGCAGGGGAATAACTATTCGCCCCGCCGGCCGGCCGCCGGCACAAGACTAATTACTCTGAGGTTCTGACCGAATCCCAAAACCCGCTATCTGCGGCTAAGGGAAGGGACAGAAAAACCCTGGGTTAGTCATGCCTGAAGGAAAACTCGAGGCACGACCCACCAGTGTTGTAGCCTAAGGATACTCTTAGAGGGAAGGAGGGATTACCCTTAAATCTCCTTTGGAGACGTGTAATGGTATATATAATAATTCTAGGAGATATCTATCTCCACCCGGGGAAATGTCTGAAAGTATAAGAGATCGCCTTGGTTAGGTTACCTAGGCACGACGAGATCTTGTTTACCTCAATCACCGAAACTCTAACTTATACGATCAACATAGAAAAAGGAAAATTATGCACTATATAATTATCTTTACAAGTATAATTTGCCTAAATAGCTTTCATAATTAATTAATGCTATTTAAACCGGGAAGTCGTTCTACTAACTAGATAACACATGCCTAACGAAAGACAGCGTCCATGGCGCCTCCGGTACAGGCCTAGCTCCTAGGCACAATAAATTACTATAATTTCACTGTGAAACAGGAGCTAAAATAAACTCATTGTAAAAACCCAATACTCAACTTTACAGAGGCAAAAGAAATTGGAGATTGCATAATAATAATCCTTGAAAATTGATTGAAAAAGTTAGATCAGCAGGGAACATCAACGAGGGAAATGGCTACAAAATTTGGAATGTCCGCCATCTTGGATATGGCGCCATATTGATACTCAATAGTAGTATGCGAGGTAGGGTAACCTTGATAAGGCTTCCCTTCTATTTTTGCCACTCTCCCCCTCGAAGCGTAAAAGCTATTCGGGGTAAAGATTGCCATGTGGCGTGTCAAGAATACATCCCTTGATATTATGCGATATCATTGAGAGAAATTTAAGGATATTCACACCAGGAGTTAGAATTCTGGAGATCTAAATATAAATTCTCTGGGAATATCACTGGAGTTCATATATCCCTTAGGAAGCTACCATTAAGAACTTTCCTTCAGGAAGACATGGCCGAGCCCAAATATATATATATATATATATATATATATATATATATATATATATATATATATATATATATATATATATATATATATATACATATATATATATAT
>NC_090730.1:110056547-110086547 GCF_036898095.1 Palaemon carinicauda | reverse complement strand
GCCTTTCGAACCATTAGAGATAAATAGTAAAATTCGCAACTTCATCGCTGAATATCTCTTTAGTCAGTGATATGAACCTTTCAAATGGTATCTAATATACCTTGCACTTTTTAAAAGTCATGCGTGATACTATTTGTAGCATAGAGAAGTATCGTGTAGGATTTGTAATAAGAGAAAGACATCCTGCTCGTAATACTGTACTAGGTATACAGTTAATTCTAATAGCCATGCCTTTTCCATCATGAGGCTCAATACTACAGATTAATCTAGAAATACTATTCTAGCTGTGACCAAGTCTTGGAATAATCTTACTAATCAGGTAGTTGAATCGACGAAACTTTAAAAGTTCAAACTTGCAGCATATTTTTACATGTTGAAGAGGCAGACATAAGTCTCTTTTTATAGTTTAGATATGAAGAATCTGTTTTACTGTTGTTACTATGCTTAATATATTTCATTTTAAATGTTCATTCCTTTTCTTGTACCTTATTTATTTCCTCACTTCCATTCCTCACTGGACTATTTTTTCCTTGTTGGAACCCTTGAGCTTATAGCATCCTGCTTTTCTAAGTTTATTTGCCGCTAGCTAGTAATAATAATAATAATAATAATAATAATAATAATAATAATAATAATAATAATAATAATAATAATAATAATAATAATAAATATCAGCCAGAAAATGTTAGTTCAGTCTTAGTTTCTATAAGAGGGCACTCACTATCTCCAGTTTATTTTTTATTTTTATTTTCTTATCTTGTGTGCAGGCTTTATATGACTAAAGATCATACCTTCAAGAGAACTATACTTAAGACGCTATGCAGATTTACTTAACTTATCATTGTATACATCAAAGACCACATAATTTTTGTTGCTTTTTCTCCCGACATAAAACTTCTGAGAAAAAAATATAATCAGATAACTTCAGATGTGTGATTTTCACCACGAAGATTCTGAATTACTGCCATTGCGTCCACTATCATGGCACTTGGTTGAAGGTCGTTTTCTTTAGTAGGTGGGGACACATTACATTCCAGTTGTTTTGTAAGTACAGCCTTGTTCTGTTACTTCATAGACCCATCAACATTAGCCAATGCCCATTACCATTATTGATAAGCAGGTGTTCAAGAGACGTTAGATGTTTAACGTTTTATTAGTAACTGACAAACTCATTGTTTACAACTTAAGATAAAAAATCCAATTACAAAACAAGGATACAAGAATAGAACACTAATTACATCTTTAAATACATTTTGGTGGGAAACGTATATGTATCATGTTTCCTCCCTTCTCTGTTTGCTTGGATTTTACAAAACGTAAAACAAAATATCAATATATGAATTGGGAATAAAAACAATATAATAAAGAAGTTTACTTTTCAAAATCATGACTTAATACAGTGACTTCCCCCCAAAATGTAAATGTTAATAAAAAAAATATTAAATGGAACCAATGTTAATTAGAATAAGCAAAAGTAAACAAAATTCTTAAGTAACAAATGGAATTTCTTCAACATAAAATTCATGGACTCATATGGCGTACTCATTCAAGGCTTGGACCATGCAGATTTCAAATTAACTATTTACACTTTAACCTTTTTAACCTCAAGGAATTTTGAATAATTGAAAACAAATCTAATAATTTCTCTCATGCGAATTTCACCATTGACACATGACACCAGATTCTTCTTATTTCTAGCATGACAAAATTTGTTCTCAATAAAGATATTATGCACCTCTGGGTTATCTTTACCTTACTTTGTCAAAATATGTGCTATCATCTCTTTTGTTTCAAACCCACTATAAGATTCAACAGAATTATCTTCCAACTTTTCTTTCAAATCTGTTATTGTATTACGAAGCAATCGCTCCTCCACCTGCTTTGTACCACCAATTAGGCCTAGAATCAGTAAACAATCTGACAGGAAGATTCACTGAATCAATAATAGTTTTTCCAAAGAGTAATTGCCCAAGCTTGCAGCAAATAATACCGAATTATCAACTTATTTAGACAAATTCCTTGTTTCAGCTGCCTTTGCAGAATGACTAACCTTCCGTATTGTCTTTGATTTCCAAAAGATATGCACAGCATCATACATATTCTTTGATCCCAATAAAATAAGATTTCCTCCTATACTTTTATCATCAGTCCTATCAGAAGCGTCCCCTAGGCCAAAAATAACAAGATCCGTTTTATTGCCAACTCTGGAGAACACAACTTTATTTGGTCTGCTATGAATTCTCTTAACGACAAGATTTACCTTCTTAAGATCTCTTATCTTTGCCTCATTATTCTTCATTTACATTAGTAAAGCAGTTATTGACAAATCTGGTCTAGTATTTGCGGCTAACCAACATATCTTTCCCGCATATTTTCCATAAACATTATTTTCCTGCTTTGTCAATGAATTATTAGGCTTAGCTTTACGAATATCTTGTATCTCTTCAATACTATTTGCATAATCCTCCATATAGATAACAATTTCATCTCTGGTCTCTTGTATATGTATACGAGTGAATCTAGATCAATCCTTTTCGGCCTTTCAAACTGTCAAAACACTTTGAACTATTTCTATGACTTCATTAACAAATTCCTTTGTTCCTGCTATGATGATATCATCCACGTGAGTAATTACCATCCCTATAAGATCACTTCCATCATGTTGATAATGAAATGCTTCATCACCACTTACATTCCTCAAATCTTCGTGCTTAGATGTATCGCTTATTCTCAGCCAATTTTTTTTCTGCTGGCATCATCAAGACATACAAAGGTTTCTTCAATTTCCAAATTACACCTTCTTTCTTCAAGTCTTTAGGAGGTTCAATAAAGACATTTCTATCCAAAGTTTTAAACTGCAAGAAAGGAGCCCTAATGTCAACTGATTTCACATTAAACTTCTCATTTACTGCTAAAGCTAGAAATATTTTTACACTTTCCCTCATAGCAGTAGGAGAATCAGCTTGAGGTTTGCACTCTTCCTGAAAGCCTCTTGCGACCAACCTGGCTCTATAATCAGTCTTTTGACCATCATGTTTTTCCTTCTTTGTAATTACCAATCTACTGCCGATTCTTTGTTGCACATAATCTTTGACTCCTCAAAAGAATCATAATCTTGGAGATTTTTATATCCTTTTTCTTTAGTTTCAATCACTTCCGGCGACTTATGATATTAGAATGGGAGTTCCACAACAAATACGGTATTATCAAGGTGAAAGCATTCGGCCTTCTTAGACCTTAGCCTATAGGCACCAATAGAATCACCCTTTTGATCAACATAATCAATGCTTTCATGATTACATGTGCTTTTTACCTCTCTCTCTTTTAGACACTTACTGACTTCATTCTGGTTTCTTTCCTCTTCATCTTCCTTTTCAATTAACGCAACCTTTCTTGATTGAGATCTCTTTTTTCTTCTGCATTAATTTCTTACTCCATCTTTCTCTTTATCAAATTTCTCCTCAGAAATGTTACTTACTTTGTTAATCAGCCTTTTATCACTGTCTTCACGGGCATAAATTCTGTATGGCTGTACTTTACACTTTGCCACCTTTTTTAAATCACCGTTTGCCCATGTGAAAACATTTCTGTTCCTATGACAAAATACCTTTACTGGGCCGCATCAGCTTTTATTATTCTTCTCCTTCATATTTGATGTCATTAAAACTACTCTTTCTGACCTCGAAGCTTTTATCAACGTATTTTCAAATTCTTCTTCCCTAAATTTCTTGGTTATCTCATGGTGCCCTTCCATGATCTTTGAAACTGCTTCACTGTCAAATAAACTCTCTGTAGTTAAATTACCGGTTGAGATTCCTGGAAAAGTAATTGATTTCCCTGTAACTAGTCTCATGGGTTCATATCAGAGTATATTTACTCGTACATTAGTATTATGTGTCTCTACTGCCATATTTACTGCCATTTTTAAATCCATCTTTTTGTCTGGCTCCAGCATCTTCGTCACAGTTACATCAGCAGAATGATGATTTCTTTCATTTAACTATGAATTCAAATATACCGAATGTCTGTTAATATATTGCCTAAGTAAAACATTAAATTTAATCACAAAAGCAAAACATTAGACTTTTTTATATAAATAAGTGAAACAATGAAAAGTTACAGCTAAGTTTGAAGTATTGATTTCACTTGTAAAAAGTTATCAACTACGGGAATAACAAAATAATACGAAACTAGGCCTTTGGTGCCATTCTATATCAACATTTCCGAAATGATTCGATTTGCTCCATAGTCTATTCACGGCTATCTTCTACACGTAAAGACTGGCATTACAATCATTATGTGTTTCTCCATGAAAGCATTACTTCGGTAAGTTTCTTCCACTATAGGCATTACCTCATGTTGTGCTTCCAGCGGCAATACAGAGTTCCAAGTTTAGACCTAAGTAGACAGAAAGTAATTGCAATTCAGCCAAACGAAGATCTCATCCTCTGGTCTCACGTTCGTTAACCGTCCGTCATTCCCGACTTTTCCTTCAGCAAATATTCAATGTAGGGGATGTCTTGGTATTCGACAAATAAGAATCTCCCTGCTGACTTGAAAATCCTCCCACCCCGGTGGTGAAGGTGGAAGTCTACTCCATTGTCAAGATATTACGTAGCAGCATTCCACATTAAACTCACTATAAACTTTTCTTGATGTTTTGAGGTTATGGAAACTGTCAGTATGTGTAGTATAAACTTTCCTGATGCAAATAAACAATTCAGATCGGACGCTTTGCTACCAAATGATAAGCAGGTGTTCAAGAGATGTTAGCTGTTTAACGTTTTATTAGTAACTGACAAAATGTTCACAGCAGATAGGTAAGCAGAACTCATTGTTTACAACTTAGGATAGCAATCCAATTACAAAACAAGGATACAAAAATAAAATACCAATTACATCTTTAAATACATTTTGGTGGGAAACGTATATGTATCACTTATATTGCCGAACACCTTTCAGTCTGATCTCCAAACTTTCTACTTGTTTTCCTTCCTTGAGTGTTTTACCTTCACTGATTCAAAAGTTTCTAGTTTCATCTTCTTCATGTCATCATAGAAACCTTTGCCTGCTTATAGTTGTTTTTGGGAGATTTCATAGGCTTCTTTCCCTTTCTGCTGAGCGGAGAGTAAGTCGGCACAAGCATCACTAGTGGCGAGAACATCAGTGAAGAGGTGAACAAGGTCTGCTGAGCTTGCATGGAAGGGGTTTGTCCAACTATTCTCAAGTAAATCAATAAAATAGGTAATATTAGACTCATCTCTTTTGATACTTGATTGTGTAAGATCTGGATGGGGTAATCCAGTATAGTGGCGAGTGATTAGCTCACCTAGCTTTCTCAGTGCTGTTACTCGATAGTTTGCTGTTAGGTAATAGTATGCCACTGTTCCTGGCTTCACGATGGAGTCACGTGTTCTACCTGTAGTCTGTGTATCCTTATTGACTGTTTCCTCTACTTTTTGGTCTACAGCAATCCGTCCAAGTGGACTGCCTTGTTTATATTGAACTGACAATCCTCCGCTCTGAAAGTGACATATAATTCTAGACACACCTCTTCTAAATATGTCATCTAGGCAAAGTATGCAGGAAGATACCTGGCATAATCTATTTTGTTCATGGAGAGTCACCATGGAATACATTTTTATAAAAGCAAGGTGAAGGTACCAGTTTCCCTCACTATTTCTAATTAACAGATCTCTATCACCTCAAGATACTACATCCAAAATCTGGAGATTGGGCTCTTACTCACCTTCAAATGTCTTTTGTACATTATGAATAATTCTAAAATTTTTTGGCATGTTCTATCTTTTAGAGCAGCTTCAAGTGTTGTTGCAGACGTTATCAAGGAGAGGTAGAGTGTTATTCAAGCTTTGGATATCTTCCTGTCTGTTGATAGGAAGCTAGTCCTTAAACCTATTGTATGTCAATCTATCTAGTGTTTCATACATCAGGTTATGAAAACAAAGTCCTATAATAATGCTTTCTTTCAAAAACTTTGTCAGCTGATTCTGCTGCAATGCCGTCAGACTCTACTACAAGGACGTGAATTCCTGCATCTCCAAATGTTTTTTGCAACTGTTTATGGTAGGTTGCAGATTATGTGGAAATTACCGATCATTATGGTAATTTTCCCATACATTTCTTGGTGTCTCCAAGCTATTCCCTATAGATTTGGAAAACAGTGCTTGATCAAGAACAACTGCAGTAGAATCAAGATATAAGGACTCTTCAATGGACATAGATTTATTTAGAATTTCTTAAAATTTTGACATTTCTGTCGCCGGAGCGTTTATATAGCCAAATGCGTCAGCTGGCATAACTATGTTACCTCGAGTTGTTATATTGAAACCTGTCCCTGAATTGATTTTCTATTCTATCATATTGAAGAGGAGAGCCAAAACCTGCAGGGGGTTTGGTTTACAGCTTGAGTAGATGCGCTTTCCTAGCTACTCAAACAATTTTGACCGGGAAACTGGTGGTGGCCCTGTTCTTTTCCCAGAAATGTAAACAGGACGACTCTGGTGAGAAAATGGAATTGTTCTTTATTTATGCTTTCTTTTGTATTAATTTTGGTTTGGGGGCTATTGTACACTTTGTTATGGGTTGAAAAATTATTCCATTATCTCTTTGTTGATGTTCTTGCACCCCTAAGAACTTCCTCTTGTTTATTGGTGTTATTAAAAGCTAGCACAGTGGATACATATAGCTGGAAATTTGAAGGAATGGGCAAATAGTTAACATTGAAATTCTCCAATTTCTCAATAAACAAGGTTGTATCAATTTCTTCTAGGATAAAATATGCTCAGGCATGTCCCAACCTATTCCTTTTCTTGATGAACTCAGCATTACCTGTCAAGGTCTTTATGACCAATGGAATTGAAACATCTTTTGGAGTCCTTACCTTTCCAGCATTCACAACTGAGATGATATTTTGAGCTATAGACCTTGACAATCTATAAATACGATGTGTTTGTTTCTTGTCTCCACGAAGTACTATATTAAAATTATTTAGCCAGCTATCGGGCATTGTGGCATATGGGGCATTTATAGGTAGTAGGTTGGCCAAGGCACCAGCCACCCGTTGAAATATTACAGTTAGAGAGTTATTGGGTCCTTTGACCGGCCAGACAGTGCTACATTGGATCCCTTTTTCTAGTTACGGCTCATTTAATGTTTGCCGATACATAAACACAATAGTCTGGCCTATTCATTACACATTTTCATCTATCCTCATACACTTGACAACACTGAAATTACCAACAATTCTTCTTCAAGGGGTTAAGTACTTCACTATAATTATTCAGTGGCTACTTCCTTCTTTAATAATGGTAAGCAGCTCTTCTTGGAGAAGGACACTTCAAAATGAAACCATTGTTCTCTTGTCTTGGGTAGTGCCATAGCCTCTGTACCATGGTCTTCCACTGTCTTAGGTTAGAGATCTCTTGCTTGAGGTTACAATCGGGCACAGTATTCTATCTTGTTTTTCTTCCTCTTGTTTTTTTGGAAGTTTTTATCATCTTGTTATTTTCAAGTTTTTGTAGTTTATATAAGAAAGATTCATTTTAATAATATTGCTCTTAAACTTCTCCTCTGGTTTTTCCTTATTTCCTTTCCTCACTGAACTATTTTCCCTGTTGAAGCCCTTGGGCTTATAGAATCTTTTTTTTCAAACTAGGGTTGTAGCTTAGGAACTAATGATAATAGTGATGATGAGTTCCGCTCCTCAGGATAAGGAGGCTGTGATTGTTTTATTGTAAATTGTTTAGCTTGATCTGAAATTAACATACCTAAATGAACATACCTACCGGTTGGAACAAAGTTTGCCTTTTCGGCTCATTTTTCCCTGTCACATAATCATTGGTAATTACTTCATTTGATAATTTGCCTGGTCTCATATAACTTTGCTTGCAAACTATAAATAAGTACAAGACATCACCAAATTCGACATCAAGATTTCTGCATATATGTTTCTTTGAAGCATAGTTATATCAGTTATGGCATATTAATTCATGAAAAATGGTTAGGAATAGGAATCAGTGTCGTATTTGAAAATACATCTGTTCTAATATAGTAGTATAATATGTTGAGGGCTGCCTTCTCAGTTTTCTGGTAAACATTCTCAGTGATACATTAAACATCGGCCTCCTCGGGTTTTCTTTGTGAGTAGTCCCGATAAAAAATATTTATGACAATAGGCTTCAGCTGTAACACTATCTCTCGATGTTATAGTGAAAATGTCTGTGTCTGAACGTTTCTAAGCAATATGAATTGTTTTGTCAGCCCTGCTTCTTGAGTTAATTATTCCCGTTTGTTTGCTTCTGTTATGTATTTCGACTAACGCTTGCAAGAAAATGAATTTCTTTCCATAGATTCTAGAATCACATGTAGATGATTTTTTGTCTTTTAGAATGCCTCTGGTTAATATTACTCTGGCTGGATTGATGATCAATTTCTTTTTTGAGTACATCTAACGATTTCTTATATGTGATATTTGATTTGCATTGTTTGGTATTGTAGCTACATTTTTTGTAATAATGGTAAGATTGGCTCAAAATTTCTTAGGTTTGCTGTAACATATAATGGTTGCCAAGACTGGCAATCTTGAAGCTTGTCTAACTTATCCAATGATAACATTTTCCCCTCATATGATGCAGATACCTCATTTGGTTTTATGACGTTTTACTTTCACTTCTTCATACATCTTGATGTGCATATGTTAGTTACTCTGTAGGCCTATATAGGTGAAGATAGGGATTAATATCATTATACACATTACCAACTGTCACTAAGGAGGACAGTGTTGGATTTTATATCCAATACAAAGTTGGTCAGTGGTAACAAAAATACTTGGGAAAGCTTAACAATATTTATTAACAACAATTTTTAAAAAAGCCAACCTTATGACTACTTAACAATTTAACAACTTACAATTAACAGCTTAAACTTGACAACTAATAATTACCAATTAACACTTAAATAATTAATGACAATAATTTTCCACACTCTCAACGAGGGAGAGTCAAACATGTAAATGAGGAAACACACAATCGATAATCAATAAAATCCCCTGAAGAGAAACACAACACTCTCAACTCTCAACTTTTCATGATAGTTAGTAAAGATATGTAACCTGTTTTAGTTTTGGGTAGGGGACCTACCACATCAATTACTAACTCAGAAAAAGGATCACCTGTAGCGGGATGCAACGGGCCTTTAGGGATCCCCTGATTTTTTTCAGCCATAACCTAACAAGTCTCACACGGTCTGATAAACTGCTTCACACTCAATTTAATTCCAGGCCACCAAAAATATCTTGCCAGGCTATGAAAAGTATTTAATACACCCAAATGACCTAAAAAAAAAAAAAAAAAAAAAAAAAGAGTATGAGCTAACTCCAAAATAGAATTTCTAAATTGAGAAGGTACCACAATGTGTTCCACCCGACCAGTATTATTCAAATTATCAGATGCGGAACGACTAAACCTATATAGTAAGCCCTTTACAACTCCAAACGTAGGTTTAGTCAGATCCTTAACATCGCCCAAATCAAAATTAATTTCATCCTTTTGAGCTTTAATAAAGGGAGCTCTATCCCAATCAAGTTTCATATTAACTACTTCATTAAAACTACTCTCTATTGCCCTGGGCCTTAAAACATCTACCTCTACACTACTTAGCATTAAGTCATCGCTATCTACATCAAGTAAAATAGCCGCTTTTGCTGCGGACCAAGTCATAACAGCCACGGGACTAGCATTTACAGATAATATAGGGAACAGCTCCCGTCCCTCACTATCCAGCATATCATTTCCCAGGACACCATCTATGCCCGGAATAGGTAGACTATCCCCCATAGCCAACTCAGTGACGCGATCATATCCTGGAAAAGACATGCGAACATTATCCAAAGGAGCGGACGCAACTGAATCCAGAAAACCTCCCAACACTAGAAAATTTCTAGTATATTTCTTAAAACCCTTTAGAGCCCTTTTCAGGACTAATGACCTGGCAGAACCAGTGTCCCTAAAAAGCTTCACCTGAACAACATAAGAGTCAAAAATCAACTTTCCTGTCCACATATATTTGTTGTACTTGTCATGATTGGAGATTAGAAACATTAGGCTTACTACTATTTACTGAATTACTATCTATTACGAGTCTGTCTACAGGACACGGCTACTAACATTGGACTTATCCCTAACCAAGGCTACAGGATTTTGATTATTTCGCTCTAGGTACATCATACGAGCATTACACTGGTTTTGGAAATACCTGGGCTTGTTGCATCAATAACAGCTTCCTTTACGACCTGAGCTTATAGTCACATTGTACCTGTCATTTCCCCCACCTGGAAAGTCTCTATTAGCCAAAATTTTAGAAGGAGGAGGACCTCCTTAGACTCTACCCATATCCGTAACACCTGAAAAAGATTTCAAATTAATATTACCACTCTTGGGGATATGGGGAGTCCACGAGGAGGTTTCCCCTCTCCTGCCATTATTAAGGGTGCAAGATATTTGATTATTTAAAGTTTTATAACTAAAATAGGGCTACCTGATAGATGAGTTAATACAAACTCATCTGCTAACTGAGCGGCACTACTCAATTTCACACTTTTTACCTTCTCCAGGTGAACTCTCAACTCCCTGCTACAGACCTTCTTAAACTCCTCAAGGAGCAACAGTTCACGTAACGTAGCGAAATTGCCAGTCTGACGACTTTTCAGCCAATCGTCGAACTGTTCCTCCTTGATGCGGGCAAACTCCACAAAAGACTGCGCAGGGTGTTTCGTAAGGTTACAAAACCGGAGGCGGTAGGCCTCAGGGACCAGGTCATAAAATTTTAAAATTAAAGCTTTTACCTTCTGATAATTCCAAGCTACTCCCTCCTCCAAGGCATTATACACCTGCATTGCCTTGCCCACTAACCTACAGTGTATTGATACAGTCCACATTTCTGCGGGCTAAGACAATCGGGAGGCCACACGCTCAAATGGCCTGAAGAACACTGGGACATCCTTTTTGTCAAACACAGGCACCAACTTTAAATACAGCATCTATATTGAACCTTTCTTGGTAGGTATTTTTAGGGGAATTTATCAAATTGGCTCCCTGCAACCTAGCCATCTCTATATTTAACTTCACCATCTCCAACTCATGACACCTTAACCACTCGTTCTCCTCAAACTCCATTTTGTGCAACTCTATACGTTTACAAATAAGGTTGTATTCCTTCTCCTCCTTGGAATCACCCAACACATTAACAAGGACCTGAAATTTGGCAGGTACAGAATCAGAGGGGCCAAAAAAGGGATTAAAGGACACATTACCTGGAACCTGGAAAAATTTGCTGGACCCTTGTAAATGGTACCTAACAGAGTTAGTCCCGCCCTCATACTTACTTTGTCCTCTTCGAAACCCTCACTAAAACTTTCCTCACTATCACCTATTACCTCACTCTCACTCCCTTAATGTTCAGCTTTAGCTAACTCCTGTTTTAATTTATCTTTAACTAAAACCATCATGTCTGCTCTGGTGTCCGCCCTCTTCCGCGGAACACCCAACCACTTAGCACACTCAACTAATTGTTTCTTACTTAGCATGGGCAAATACTTCAGGCAATCAGCCAACCCGAAAAACTCAGCTGGATCAAAAATAAATCCTTTCCTTTTGTAAAAGAAATAAATATTCATGGGAGAAAGGAAATGCTAAAACAAAAAAATAAATAAATATTGAAGAGTCCACCCGAGCATCGCTACACCGACCAAAATACCGAATACCCTGAGCTCCCTATCCTGTCACGGTCGCCAAATATGTTACGACCCTTGTTGGGTCGTGGTGTGAGATCTTATTGTATGAATAGGGAGAACAGTGAGGGATTTTATATCCAATATAATGTTGGTCAGTGGTAACGTAAACACTTGGGGAAACTTAACAATATTTATCAATAACAATTTCTAGAAAACCCAACACTGTAACTACCTAACAATTTAACAACTTATAATTAACAATTAATAGCTAACACTGAACAACTAATAATTACCAATTACCACTTAGATAATTAATGACAAAAACTTCCCACACTCTCAACAAGGGAGAGTCAAACATTTAAATGAGGAAACACACAATTGCTAGTTAATAACATCCCCCAAAGGGAAACACCAAACTCTCAAGTAGAGAGTTAAAAAAAAACTTTAAAAACTAAAAAAACAATAAATGCATAAATTTTCTCACTCTTTGAGGCTGGAGAAAGAACACTCCCATAGCTCCAAAAAAGGTAGCGGCTCCAACGGCACTCTGCTACTGTATGGAGTACAGCTCCGTAGGATCCCTCATAAAAGGGAGGATATGGAGTCCCAATCTAACAAAAAAAGATTAAAGATGGCTCCTACCTCGCTGCTGTCTCCCTACATGACTCCAACGAGCTTCAATGCTCCTGCAGCTGACCATGGTGAGGATGCGTCAACGAGGGTGTCTCTCCGAGTCCAAACCAAAGCCAAGATATCTCCATCGGCCCTGTGGACGCAGAAGAGAACACATAGGAACGGCAAAACACCGCAGGTGGCAGAAATGCACCTGCTAAAAGACGTTGAATGTTGGTGTTGCAATCCTCGTAAAAGCCCACAAGCCAGCTGCTGAAGTGTGTGTTGGAAACCTGGAGCAACGACTGTGCACTTTAGCGAACGAGTTCTACTCTGGTAAACACCGACGTCTCTTTCCATCCAAGGACTCTGAAAAGACAGAAAAGAAAACAAAGCGTTAAACTAGACACTTATAAATTATAAATGAGCGGGGAGAAGGTTAAACCAACACTTCAACAGAAAAAACTTCAATTCTACAAATACAGCCTTATAAACCAGAATTTTTACACTGACTTTACATAAAACAAATAAATGTAGAAACATGGCTGAAGAAAATCAAATAAAAAATTACGTTATTCCATAATACTAACAAACTTGGATAGAGGAATGGTGACAGTTACCTGGTTCGCTGCTGAAGGGATTTTCATTGTAAGTGATTTTAGGGCTGAGCTGCTACCCAGCACATAGAATTTGCGTGTTCTATAGTTTTATTTTTCTATAAAAGGGTCCTTTTTCATGTTAGAATACAAATTTTAACCAGGGATGTCGATCTTATGAAAATATAGGAAACTTTATGTGAAAACCGAAAAACACCAAAAAATCCCATGCTCTCAGTAATGATTTTGGAAGAATTTCTATATGTACCTCAAAAACAATTAAAACATACATAGAATTTAATTTTACATACATTTGGTTTTTTTATTTTATTTTTGTAAAATTCAGACATATATCTCAATTTTTTATAGTAAAAATCCACCGGAAAAGGTAAAGAGGTTTTCATATTTGGTGAATGAAAACGCATTTAGCTATACATCTGACTTGTCCAGCAACAAGGTTAAAGCTGTAAACTATTTGAAATTTACAATGGCCTTCAGTCCCCTCATTTGGTGCTAAAACATCAATTAATGGTTTCTGGATTATTATTATTATTATTATTATTATTATTATTAGCCAAGCCACAGCCCTCGTTGTAAAAGCAAGATGTTCTAACCCCAAGGGATCGAACAGAGAAAAATAGCCCAGTGATGAAAAGAAACAAGGAAATATATAAACGGTAGAAGTAATGAAAAATTAAGATAAAGTACTTAAATAACACTAACAGTAAAATAGGTGATTCATATAAAACTATAAACAGACTTAAGTCAGTATGATCAACATAAAAATATTTGCTGCAATTTTGAACTTTTGAAGTTCTACTGATTCAACTACCCAATTAGGAAGATCATTCCACAACTTGGTCACAGCTGGAATAAAACTTCTAAGATACTCTGTAGCATTTAGCCTCATGATGAGATGGCCTGACTATTAGAAGTAACTGCATGCCTAGTATTACGAACAGAATGGAACTGTCCACGAAGATCTGAATGCTAAGGATGGTCAGAATTATAAAAAATCTTATGCAACATGCATAATAAACTAACATAAAGACGGTGCCAAAGATTGATATCTAGATCAGGAATAAGATATTTAATAGACCGTAAGTTCCTCTCCAACAAATTAAGATGAGTATCAGCAGCTGAGGACCAGACAGGATAAGAATACTCGAAACAAGGTAAAATGAAAGAATTAAAATACATCTTCAGAATAGATTGATCACTGAAAATCTTGAAAGACTTTCTCAATAACCTAATCTTTTGTGCAGTTGAAGAAGACACAGACCTAATACGTATCTCAAAAGTAAATTGCTGTCTAGAATTACCCCTACAATTTAAAAAAAGGCATAAAAAGTTAAAGAAACATTACCAATGCTAAGATCCGGATGTTGAGGAACCACTGTCCTTGACCTACTTACAATCATTTTATTGAGTTTTTTTAGGATTCAACTTCATACCTCATAATTTGCACCATGAACTAATTTTAGCTAGATCTCTGTTAAGGGACTCAGCCACCCCACATGTACACTCAGGAGATGGAATTTTTACAAAGAGAGTAGCATCATCTGTATATGCAACAATCTTGTTTTCTAGACCAAACCACATGTCATGTATATATAAGATGAAAAGTAAAGGGTCAAAAACACTACCCTGTGGAACACCAGATATTACATTCCTATACTTACTATGGTGACTATATATACCTCTGGACTAATATGACTGCATTTAAATATATTCACACATGACCTATGTATAAGTATCCATGTATCATGCCAAGTTCCTTGCATTATTTATAATTTTGCATATATGGACAAATACTCAACATATTAGTTTCAATTGATAAAAATATATAGACACAAAAATAAATGTAATATATTATTCTAAATAAATCACAGATCGAACAATTTTAAAGATTTAACTTTCCTCTATCTCAGATCATATATAAATTATAAAAAACCCTATTTTATTTGAATAGAAATAAAAGTCTTGAAGGTTTAGTGGAAATAAAGTTTTAACAGATGTTTAACTCAGCTGTGAATTCGGGTGATTTAAGAACATTTCTGATTTTATTGTAGGCTAATAGCACAGAATTACAAAAAGACTTTAGTATAAGAAGTTGTTTGCTTGTTTCGAGTTTATCCTACTTCGGGCCTCGATATTAGTAATTATAGTCGTTCCTATGATACCTTCCTACCGCACAAGGAAACCCTATGCACTACAGGATCTGCAAGATCTGCCACCGGTTGAGTTACTACTGCTATAGAGTTATTGGGTACTTTGATTAGTCAGACAGAACTATAAAGGCTCCCTCTCTATGGTTACGGGCCATTAGTCCTTTGCCTACACATACACTGAAAAGTCTGGCCTATCTTCCCACATCCTCTTCTGTTCTCATAAACCTGTCAACTATGAGATTACCAGATATTTCTTCCTCGCTTAAAAGGTTAACTACTGCCCTGGAATTGTTCAGTGGCCATTTTTCTTTTGGTGAGGGTAGATGAGACTCTTAACTATAGTAAACAGCTCTTTTAAGAGAAGGGCACTTCTAAATCAAACCATTTATCTCCAGTCTTAGGTATTGCCATAGCCTCTGTACCATGAATATGAATATTTTCATTATAGTAAAAAAGTAAACCCTAAAAATCAGGAGGAAATAAAGAGAAAAAAATAAGAAAAAAAGGGAAAAACGACTTAATTTCATTGTCTTATAATGTATTTCTAAGTTATTTACCAAATTTCACCACTATATTTTAAACTTAGGGAGACTATTGAATTTGAAGGCCAATAAGTATAGTTTTGAGATAAGCGCGGTCAAAGTTTTTCTTTGTGTTTTTACAAAAACAATATCAATAAATAATGATTATTATGAATTTTATGTTCTTATTTGGTATTAATAAAAGAAACAAAGTTATTTATCAAAATTTAATCATAAATGAAGATCCTTTTGCTGACTTTCTTGCATCTTCTGGTTCCCGTGAGGCAAGGTGGTCACTCCTCTATCCACAACACTTTCTCTCTCTCTCTCTCTCTCTCTCTCTCTCTCTCTCTCTCTCTCTCTCTCTCTCTCTCTGCACTACCGATATTACCCTCTTCTTAACTCTTAATAAAGCGACTTTACTTGTTCTTTATGTTAGCAAGATGTCTTTTCCTCTTTTAAATGATAAAATTCTTGACGAAAACAAGAAAAAACAAATGTGAAAATGAGTGAATGTAAGAGGACGTTGAAAGTTTTTCTTGTATTTTTACAAAGACAATATTAATAATCCTGATTATTATGAATCTTATGTTCCTTTTTGGATATAGATAAACGAAAACAAAGTTATTTATCATAATTTACTCATAAATGAAGATCCTTTTGCTCAATATCTTGCTCCTTTTGCTCGTATCAGGCAAGACCATCGCTTCTCCATCCACACAACTCTCTGTCTCTTTCTCTGCACTACCAATACTACCCTCTTGTGAACTCTTAATAGAGCGAATTTACTTTTGCCTTATATTAGCAAGATGTTGAAAGTGTCTTTTCTTCTTTGAAAGGATAAAATTCTTGCCAATAACGAGAAAAACAAACGTAAAAATGAGTGACTGTCAGAGGTCAAACTCAGGCATGTACTCTCTCAGGTTAGTGGTAGGAGTCAGGGGTGTAATTTACCGTGAAATACATTGTCTGCGACTCGTGGAAACTATACAGATGCTACTGTTTACAATTTCTTTAATATTAAAATTTACCATAACAGAAGAAATACTGCATTTTCTTTTTAGGGAATAATGCTTATGGTTTATTGAGTTACTTTTACTAATTACCCTGTAACTATGAAAGTATGCGGAATTTGGACAAAATATTTCGTATACGCATTCTCCATTGACATACCAAGCTCAGTGAATTTTTTCAGGATTCTGTGTTTTTCTTCCTCAGAAAACAAGAAAGTCTTCAGTTTCTTCATAAAAGCCGGTCTTTCATATGTCAAGTGGGGGCATATTTGATCTTGGTGCCACCTATATGAAAGCTCTAGAACCTATAGTTGAGGGGTAGTGGGACACTAATCCAGGCACACCTGGCAATGAGGAAGTTCACCCTGTCACATTACTGCATGATGTGTTCATGTTTTCAAAGCTCACAACCACTGCCTCTCTTCCTATACACTAGCTCTTTGGGTACTTGTAGCAGAGTAAGGATGTGGCAGGGTGCACTTTTCGGAACAAAGCGTTTCAGGATTATCTGTGTCTAGCTGTACATCTTAGTCCCAATAACTTGAAACCATCTGTAACTATTCTCTTGTTGACCGATTCACTGGGTGCACAATGTGTAGCAATTTTCTTCAACATTTTGTTAGTCCAGTTCTGATAAATATCTTTATTAGGCAGTCATTGTAATTACTAGTACAGGGTCTCAGGGTGGGACACCTTTTATCAATCTTGCTCCACTGTTATTATGCTTTGTAATTTCTTAAGTTGCACTCTATGTAGATTGTACTAGAGGTAGTAACAATAGTCAATCCTGTCTATTAGGTTAGCCAGGGCATCAGCCACCCATAGAGATACCACCGTTAGAGTTATTGGATCCTTTGACTGGCCATTTTACGGCTCATTTTTTTTTCTTTTCCTACGCATCTACCGAATAGTCTGGGCTATTCTTTACACATTATCGTTTTTCCTTTTACATCTGACCACACTGAGATATCCAAACAATTCTTTGCTCAAGGGGCTAATTACTGTACTGTAATTGTTCAGTTGCTACTCTTCTCTTGGTATGGGTAGAAGAGACTCTTTAGCTATTGTAAGCAGCTCCTCTAGGAGAAGGACACTCCAAAATCAAACCATTGCTCTCTAGTCTTAGATAGTGTCATAGCCTCTGTACCATGGTCTTCCACTGTCTTGGGTTAGAGTTCTCTTGCTTGAAGATATACTCGGGCACACTATTCTATCTTATGTTTTCTCTTCCTCTTTTTTTTTTTAAATGGTGTGTTGGGCAGGCTTAATAGAAGGGCCATGGATGCCTGGTGGTTCATCAAGAGGTTGTTTTTTTCTTTATCAGTATCTTTTTCTCTTCGAAGCCATCATTACTGTCCTCCATTTAATTGAAGTAGCTATCTTGAAGGGTATTTAGCCTTGCATTGTGTATCGATTCCTCTATGTTGACCAGTTTTTCCAACTTTTTTTTCTACAGTCTAGGGTTTCGATCATTCACTTTATCTATATTTCTATACATATTGTTTTTATATTTCTTGTTAATTTAGTTTTTAAGTATGATGTATCGTTTTTATTAGCATTAATTCTTATGCTGTTTGGACACATTGAGAAAAATCTAGGCCAGTACGTCCTAGATTCGTATATGTCATCTAATGTATTGCAATATTCGTGGTCTTCATGCAAATATTCAAGACATTATTGTTGCATCCAAACAATAAGATATTCTTTTGTGCTCAAAAACTTTAGTTCCTAATATGAGGTACTCATCCAGGTTCCTTAATAATTTTGAAAAGGGAGGCCATTCATAGGGCGAGGGGAATGGCGGTGTATTTTAGCACCTGCTACGAATGTGGATGTTATGAGACTCGGGTAATAAAAATTTGTGGCAGGCATAACAACTTCTATTTGTGTTCGATCTACCGGAATCTAGACATGGATGATTCTATCTTCGATTGTCTTCTTACCATTATAGCTAAGATACAAGAAGATGATATATATGCCGTTTTTGTCTTGATTACAATGCTCACCACAGGGATTGGTTAAATTCAATTATATTCCACTGATCGCCATGGCTTAAGACCCTAAGACTTTGACTCTTAATTAGGCTGTGAGCAAATCATACGTAAAGCTACTCACAGGTCTGGTAACTGCTCGGACTTCGTATACAATGACTCCACATGCATTATAACTAGTAAGTTTGGTTCTGTAGTTGTGATATCTGACCATGTCTTGATTTAATTAGTAGTGAAGAATGAACAGCCTGTGCCTGATGTATCATGCTCATGTAAGATTTATATGAAATCTCATGTAGACTGGAATGGGATTTTGAGTCATTTTCTTGGCTTCAATTGATCACAATTGTATGGTAGTCTTGAACCTGCTGACCTTTTTAATGAGAGTCTAGTCAACATAATTAATAGGCGTATCCCTTCTCATGTGCTAAGGTACAGAGTGAAAGACATACCATGGTTCAATGATGATTGTGGACGGTGTCATTTGGAGAAGCAGGAGGTCTATAATCTTTGGAGGGGTAACAGGTCAGATTTGATGAGGATAACTATACTCAGCTATGAGCTTTTGCTCAGAGAGTTTATGCTTCAACTGAAAAGGAATGTAATTTAACCATAAAAGAAACCCTTTCTGCTACAACACAAAAACAAAAGTGGTGGACTACCATTAAATGCACACTCTTTGGTGGAGATGAAACAGTTCCTTCTTTTATTGTACCAGATGGTTCTGTCACTCACTGTCCAAAGGAAAAGGAAACCCTTTTGGCTAATGTGTTTGACAGCAAGCAGAGTAATGAAAAACTTGATCTTCCTCATTCCTGTGTTCTACTTTCCTGCGGCTAAACTAACTTGTTTAGCTTTTTGATTTCGTGAAATTAAAGCTTTCTTGATGTACCTTGATGCTTATGGAAGTGTACACCCAAAAGTATTTTTTTTTTTTTATAAAGCCTGCAGATTTTTGAGCTCCAAAGTTATCTGTTATTTTGGCAAGTTAGCCTGAAGAGGAGCGTTTAGCACATGTTGGAGAATTGGTAATGTTACTCCACTATATAAATGTGTTTGTGGTAACTGATTACCCCCAAATTTCCATAACCTCCATATTGTCTAATTTTTAGAATGTTTTTTGGCAAAACATCTTAATAGGTTTGCTGAAGGTGATAATTTGTTTCCCAGTTTGTAATTTGGTCTTTGTAAAGGTCTTGGAGCCTGTTATGGCCTTATTACAAATTCCAATGCTGTACAGAAATCCCTTGATTGTGGTCAGGAAGTTTGTATGATTGGCCTTGATTTTAGTGCTGCCCTTCACCGTGTTTATCATGAGACCGTTGTTTTCAAACACAAACAGTTGGGAGTGGGTGGCTCATTTCTTAGCTTTATTATTAAATTTTTAAGTAATGAATTGCAAAGTATTGTTGTTGACGGGCACCAGAGTGAAAATAGGAATGTGATATTTGGTGTTCCTCAGGGTTGTGTTCTTGGCCCATTTCTTTTCAAACTGTATGCACATGACATGTGGTTTGGCCTAGAAAGCAAGCTTGTTGCATATGCAGATGATGCATCAACTCCGTCTCCTGAATGTTGATCTGTGGTTGCTGAATCCGTTTGCAGAAATCTAACTGAAATTAGTGTATGGAGCAAATTATGAGGCATGAAGTCGAATCATGACAAAACTCATATTATGACCATAAGTAGGTCAAGGGCAGTGTCTCCTCTAGATCCAGATCTCAGCATTGATAATATTTCTCCAACTCTGTGTGACTTCTAAAATTTTAGGTTTAATTCTCGACATAAAATTTTCTTTTCAAAAACACATTAGGTCTCTGTCTTCATCAACTGCACACAAAAAAAAAATCTCTTATTGAGAAAGTCTTTTAAAGATATTTGGTGATCCATCTATTTTAAAGAAGTGTTTTAATTCTTTCATTCTACCTGGTTTTTAGTTCTGTCTCCCGTCTGGTCTTCAGATGATGATTCTCATCTTAATTTGTTGGACAGGAACTTACTGTCTATTAAATTCCTTATTCTTGATCTAGATATTAATCTCTGGAGCCGTCATTAAATAAGTTTGTTCAGCATGTTACATAATGTTTCTTTTATAATTTCGATCATCCTTTACATTAATTTTTTCCTGGACAGTTCCACCCTGTTCGTGATACTAGGCATGCACTTAATTCTAATGGTCAGGCTTTTCCATCTTTAGGCTCAATATTACATAGTATTCAAGAAGTTCTACTCATGCTGTGACCAAGTTGTGGAATGATCTTCCTAATCGGATAGTTGAATCGATAGAACTTCAAAAGTTCAAACTTTCAGCATACGTTTTTATGTTGCAGAGGTAGACATTTCTCTTTTTATAGTTTATATATAAAGTATCTGTTTTTTATGTTGTTAATGTTTTTTAATATTCTATTTCAATTGTTTATTATTTCTCATATCGTTTATTCATTACCATAATTCCTCTTCTTACTGAGTTATTTTTTCCTGTTGGAGACTTTGGGCTTCTAGCTTTGGGCTTGCTTTTCCCACTATTGTTGTTGCTTGGCTAGTAATGATAATAATAGTATTAGTAGTTTATTATTCCATTATTTCGTTTCCTCACTGAGCTATTTTTCTTGTTGAAGCCCTTGTGTTTATAGCATCCTGCATTTCCAAGTAGGGTTGTAGCTTAACAAACAACAATAATAATAATAATAATAATAATAATAATAATAATAATAATAATAATAATAATAATAATAATAATAATTACTAGTGTCTTTACGGAATATTTATTCAGATTTTCTTCACAAAAATAATGATTCTAAGGTGATATACAATTATGTAAGATACAATAATTATTCGAGTACAGAGAATCAAATTACAGTTGAGCAATATACCTAGATTACGTACTCTACTAATTATCAGGAACTGGTTGATATTGATATTTTTTGGGACCTGACCCACCTTTCTTGAGTTGTTTTTCTTTCCTGCTGTCCTACCCCTATAACCTCGATTTTATTTTCCTTTAGTTTTAATTTTTCAGTTATCATCCATTCCCTAGCAGAATTATAATTGTGTATCATTTGCAAACAGTTTAAACTCCACTTCGTATCTTTATGGTACTTTTTCCAGAACTATATTAACGATGCTGCTCTGAGGGTGCAATGACAACGTTCAACCCTACCGTTGGCAGCAGGGTTGTAAAAGTGGTACACCTCTCTGACGTAATATGCTTGGGAATACCAAATCTCGCCATTAACCCTTGGAGTAAAATAGATTACATGAGATGGACGTTACAGTTTCCATTAGAATGGCTTAAAGCCAACGAGCGAATCGATCGATGATGGTAAACAGGTAACGATGTCCTTGTGATAGGGGTAGGAGATATATTACGTCGACGTGAACGGGGGTGGGGGGGGGGGGGGTGGGGGGGGGGGGTGGGGGGGGGGGGGAGAATGGTTCTGAGGTTGAGAAAAGGTGCCCACTCCTGAATCCGTGTGTCGGTGAACTTATGAAGTTTGGCATGAAGTACAGGTGTAGACCCAGTCCATAGCATCTTTAGTAATGCTATGCTGAATAAAAATTCGTCTTCAGTAGCTATGAAGTAGATTAGCGCAAGGATGTGGAAGGCCATGAAGGAAATCTAATAACTCTTGGCATATGGGAGCAGGTATGCATGGTCATGGTCTACCGGTACTGATGTCACGGAGGAAGGTGGTGTTAGAGTCTTTGAGGCGAGGTTTTCCCAACTGAGGAATGTGCAGAATGTCCTACTTGTTTGGTTCTCTGGATCTTTAGAATAAGCTTCTGCACAAGGCTTCGACTATGGTCATTGGGTTCTTTATGGGCAAAATATCGACATCGGCTACGGCAGTAGGTAGAGATTCGGGTAAACATCATACACAAAGGGGACAAAGTAGGTTCACCTCACGAGGATACCCGTGTGCAGCAGGTTGCAGGTAAGCTATACTGGTCCTTTTCTTGAGGGTAAGTGAAGCCTTTTGGTCCCCTAACGGTTGTTGTGAGAGTTGAAAACGTTTGACTATGCTCGGGGATAGCAGCAAAAACATAAGCATATCCCCTTGACCCGGAATTGGACCTCTGCGCGCTGAAACCAGGAAAATGTTTCTGTACTGCTGAGAGGCAGTAGTTTCATGGGAGTGGCATTGATAGGAGAGTCAGGCTCGGACAGTGGCATTCTCAAACAGTAAGCCACGGCATTGAGGGTGAAGGCTGGAGAGAGCTGGGTCACTCCGATGGGGTGAGGTTGTAACTGAGTGGCAAAGTGAATGCAGCATCCTTAATTTCCTCATACAGCAAGCTTATATACAGGAGTTTCAGAGCAAGAAGGTCACAAAATTAAAACAAAATCATTCTTAAAAGACAGCCTTAAAAAGGTCCTGTTAACAGTGAGATGCAGAGCGAGATATAGAACAAAAATTAAAATACCGTTACAGTGTACGAACGTGTTTGAAACACGTGTGTACAAGTTACTCAAAAAATCAGTCATAATGGTAGCATGTTGTCAATCCCATTAACATTTTCATTAAATAAAGCATATATATTGAACAAGTATTGTGCCAATAACAGGGTAGGATCGTTTTCTCTTTTTTTCTGTAACATTTTAGCGTCGCCAAAACTTTTGTTCCTCTATTCCAACTGATATTTTAAAAGTCTTTAATTCAGATCAATTACTTGGCTATTGCAGTCTTTTATATGACCCATTCCAAAAAATTTAGTTTATGGTTTATGAAAGTATTCCCGGAAAGGTATCTTTCACTTTTCTTTTCTTTTCTTTTCTAAGCACTAAAGTATGCAGGCGATAATTGTTGTATGGAAGTATCAAGTCTTTAAAAGAGGAACCTGTAGCTGAGTGTGATATGGGAATATCATTATTACAATTTCAAAGATTACCTGACGATAGAGGCATGTACTCCAAACAAGAAGATATTGCAATTCATATTGAAGAATATCCTATAATAATATATAAAATGTAAAAAATAAAAAAATATATAATAGTAAATGAAAAGTAAAGAAAACCCGGAGTAAATTACAATGTGCATGAAATCATATCATTAGAGGATATTATAAAAGTTAAAGTCAAACTTCAACAGTTATTAATTTATGGAAAACCCACACAGCGATGTGAATTCCAGCGCAAATCCCAGAAAATATTATCCACAGAGATGATTAAGTAAAATAAATGAATCATAGAACAGTATGACATGCGACAGCATAATGAAAGAGAGGACATTCCAAAAAGTCTAACTGCAAAGGGAAGCTGAAATGTGTCGCAATATGAATCTAAATTGCTTGTTTCCAAAGGTTTTGGACTATCAGTTGAGGCAACCACTCCTTTTGTATTTGTTCGGTTACACCAACTATGAATATTTCCCTTCGATTGATTCAGGTCCACTCACACGCACCCACGCATGCGCTTATGCTTGTATGAGAGAGAGAGAGAGAGAGAGAGAGAGAGAGAGAGAGAGAGAGAGAGAGAGAGAGAGAGAGAGAGAGAGAGAGAGAGTCCATTCTGGAGGGCAGGCTGATTATTTCATTTTTCATATTTAAGAATCTGATACTTCAATATTTAGTATAGTATTCATTCAATATTATCTTGTTCATGTGAGGAGGGACTCTTGGTGAAATTACTCACAAAGTATCATCTAAAAACTTGTTCTGAACTGTCTGAACTTCGTATTTGTCTTTCTACTAATAATTTAGATGCTGGAAGCATTATAGTTTGAATTCTATTAACATCGTAGGTCCGTTTGAAATGTATGTAGAAAGTGTCGTTACAGTATAGATTTGAGCATTTTGGAGGCAGGATCCAAAATGCGTGTGGAAAGAATTATGCATGATTGGCTTTCCTTGGGTACGTTTTGAAATATTTCAGTAATTGAACGGATCAATAAGTATTATCTCTTGGGGATATATTACTTAATACAAAACAGGGAATAATTTGCGTTTGCAATGGCTATTATCCAATCGTATGAAATTCCTCGCAATAATTATCTTAAAAAGGCATCTAACAGTTGTATCGGTATCATAAACTAGCTAACGGAACATCAAGTATAACGATGATGCATTTTCATATCCGTCTTGACGCTAGAACTTACCATAGAATCTAAAAACAAATGTTGTACTTATATTTCTTAGAGACAAAGGAAAGTTACATCATTTATGATCAAAATCCGGAAAAATACATGTGATACAGAAATTAATCTTTAAAAGAAAATATAACAATATTTTCTGGTTATTTCTGTAATTCCTTTTTAGAGTTTGAAAAATTTATTCCCTGGATAATTGTCAATGTTACTGCTCTGTAAACTGATTCTAAATCAAAGTTATTTACTTTACACTTTCCTATGTTCATAGAAAGTTAAACCTAAAGAATCTCAGTTAATAACGGAATATAATATAAAGAGGAATTTGCTGAAAGGGAACTCCATATTATTTATCAATTTTAATGACTGTTGTATAAGGATGTATGGAGTTGCCCTGATCCATATTTTTTCTTTAATCCACTGTTATCGTCTTTTCTTTTCCGTTTGAAATTTGTAAGGACGAGGTTTTAATAGTTTGTATATATGATGTAGATATAGAATGGAATCTCTGACAAGAGTTGTTAACAAAAATGGAGGTTGGAAGAACACGTGTTTAAGTACTACTTATAAATACTGACATCGAGAAAGGTTAATCAGTTTTGGGGATTTTTGCTTTATGAGTTAGTTCTTCAGAATGCACATTATCACCAGTATTTTCATGTTATTGTTGAAGAAACTATTCTTATAATGCAAAAGTTAATCTATGGAGGAAATTGTCGATGCGTAGCTAATTTTTTTTTTTTTCGCATAGTGCGAAGAGTATAAATTCTTATTTAAATTCTCACACTCAATAACATACATTTAGTTTTTACTATTTGCCTAAAGAGGAATTCACTATTCAAAAAGAACAAAAGAAAGGCCTGAAAAAATAGGAACTGAATAGTTTGTAAGAGAGGCCATTTGTTTGAAGTTTCTAACCTGCCCTATTACGTAATATTATCTCGTCTTTGCTACGAAGTCATTAATTAAATATAATTTCTGCCGATGTTGTGGGCGCACCTCTTACTTTCAAGATCTCTTCTTGCTCTTCTATTACATCTTCTCGCAATAATCACAGCTTTGTTTGACGATTATTATTATCTGTATTATCGTTGCTGTTGGTGTTATTGTTTTTGTTATTCCCATTAGAATCCTTATTATTGTTATTGCTGCTGTCATTATCATTATTATTTCTATAATCATTAATTTAAAATTGACCGCCCATGAATGATTGACAGGCAGCTTTCCTCTCTCTCTCTCTCTCTCTCTCTCTCTCTCTCTCTCTCTCTCTCTCTCTCTCTCTCTCTCTCTCTCTCTCTCTCTCATCTTCAAATGCAACACAACTTTCCAATTCTGATGGGTAAGTGTTGATAGCTCTACAGGTTTTCAAAAATTGAATTCACTTGGACAATTGACAGCTTGCTAGATTATTCCCCAAGTTTTTAAAGCTAGTGCAAGCAGGATTGTTCATGGAGCACTGCCGTGTGGTCTTAGGGAATCACTTTTCTGAAAAGTTAGTGATTACCATGATCTTTGTAGTGAAGTTGATTATTCGCCTTGCAATGCAACAAATTAATTTTCTCGATCGTTTGCTTGTATGTTTATCTAATTTACAAAATCTTATTGATACCTCCACGTATATATTACGCCGAATATTTACACCTACCATTCTGCTTACGTATAATTGTAGATATCATATAAGATCTATCCATCTAACAATGGTATTTATGGTTACGAGTTGAGAATTTAAAAGTAATGTTGCATGGCAAACATAGCTTTCTAAACCTCTTAAGATATTCTAATGGTTTCATTATTATTATCTATCATGGATTGTTATTTTTGTTTTATTATCATAGGTTAAATTGGTTATGTATTTACTTTTTTAAGTTCTTAATCAATACCAATGCTTTCGGTGTACTTTGACGATAGGTGCATTTTCTTTATCTCTCCTAAACCTTCAGTTGGTTGATCATGATATACTACACTCAAATCCACATCCACCATACATACTCCCTCATCCTCTGCTCTCACATATCCTCTCTCAAACTACCGTCTTAAAAATCCAAATTCAATTCTCTCTTTCTTACGCTCTAAAGAAAATTATTGCCCATATCATCATTATTTTCGTGTAATTATTCATTTAGAGGTAAATTCTAAATGCATTTTACAACATAATATTACAATGAAAATTCCTCACAAATGAAATTGATTTTGAAAGACTGAAGAAAAGAAAGTCTACAGAAAAGACAGAATTTGGGGGTTATTGAAGAAGAAATTATTCAGCAAGAAGCGATACTGGCCACAAAGGCTACTGGGGAGGAGCCGCGCGTAATCATCATGTTACAGATAATACACAAACGTCGTCGATATTGACACCAGTGAATAGGGACAATGCTGACAACAATGAAGGCTGGCAGGAACGAATAACAAAGGCGCCAGGTGTCTTACTACCTTCAAAGCCTCGTTTAATGATCGATCAATAATAGCATGAACTACTCTCAGTATTAGTTTGGATTACTGTTAGTGAGTGTTAACATGTCTGTAAGAGGGGACGGGCGAACTGCGTTTCTAAATTTTCATCATTAATGATTTTATCACGGGTAGTTTTGTGTAATGAATATAATTATCCTTTTGCTATTTGTTGGAATCTAATTAATTTGCTTTCTCCACGCAACTATTGCTTTTAGTGAGCTATACTTCTCTATAATTCTATTTGCCATTAACTGGTATATGTTTCTTCTTTCTTTTACTGTTTATTTGCTATTTTTTTCTATCTATTTCCCGACACAACGAACGTATTTTCTATTTATGATTTCAATACCTTTAGTACTAGTTATGCTTGATAATAAAACAAAAATAAATTTTCTATAGAAGTGGTATCCTTCGATATCTTTAGATTTATAATATTAGAGACTAGCGTTTTATCATCATCATCAAATCATCATCATCATCATCATCTTGACAGACAATCATAATCCCTGTCATCGTTATACACACATACACATGTATATATATATATATATATATATATATATATATATATATATATATATATATATATATATATATATATAAATATGTATATATATACGTTTAGATATATATATATATATATATATATATATATATATATATATATATATATATATATATATACATATATATATATATATATATATATATATATATATATATATATATATATATATATATATATATATATATATATATATATATATAGGTGTGTGTGTGTTTGTGTGTGTGTGTGTATATATGTGTATATAAATATACAGTGTATATCTGTATATATATATACATATATATATATATATATATATATATATATATATATATATATATATATATATATATAATATACATATATATATATATATATATATATATATATATATATATATATATATATATATATATATATATATATATATATATATTCAAATAAGCTATACATTTGGATACATTAATGTCTGGATTCTCTTCTGAACCTCGGGGTCCGAGTCTCAAGGCCGAATCACTCAAAGATAGTAGCACCCTGATCCAAGATGACAGTGACAATACCATTCAGCCACGAAGAAAGATAAAAGTCAATGGCAATTCTTCTGTACATAATCCTGTCGAATTTAAGATTTTTAGTACTTAGATTTGGAATCAACTTATCTTCAGCATCGTAGCTAATTAATATGTTTTTACTTGGCATTCGATTGATGATAAATTGTTCACATTTATATGTGTTTTTTTCTTATTCAAATAAGTCATATATTTTACCTCATTATTGTCTGGATTCTCTTATCGACCTCAGGATCAGAGTCCCAAGGCGGTGGAATCACTCAAAGACAATAGCATCTGACCGACCGGGAATCGAACCCTGGTCCAGGGTGCTTGTATGATAGTGACAATACCCTTTAGGCAAGAAGAGAGCTAAAATTTAATGACATTTCTTCTGTACACATACCTGTGTAATTCAGGTTTTTTGTAATTAGAACTGAAATCAACCCATCTTCACCACCGTTGCTAATTGGTATGTTTTTAATTGGTATTCGATTGATAATAGATTTTGCACATTTACACGTGGTTTTTAATATTCAAATAAGCCATATACTTCAATTCATTAATGTCGGAATTATCTTATCGACCTCAGAATCAGCGTCGCAAGGCGGAACGCCTCAAAGACAATAGCATCTGACTGAGCGGAAATCGAACTGTGGTCTAGTATGCTTGTATGAGAATAACAATACCATTTAGAGTCATGGAAGCAAGGGGGCTGAGCCATTACAGTGAGAAAGCGACCCACAGAGCACAGAAACAAAGAACTCTTGCTTTGAATTTTACTGTAGTGTAGTAGGTGTAACATAGCGTATACGCGGTCTTGACATATTACGAGGATACCAAATTATAATGACTTTTTTTCTATCAAATCATGGCTATAATGAATGGTGGCTAGAGTCAATATTACGGCCGCTTTTAGCTATTGTCACATAAACCATAAGAATCTGGATACTGGACATTTGAAAATATTATTACTATAGCCTTAAGGAATCATGTTAACGTAAGGCCACGCGTTTATTGTTCCTGTTAACAATATTAAATTTCCTTTAACAGATTGATTTTCCGAAAATAAAGTGCCAGGTAACTAGGCATTTTTTTTTTTTTTAACTCTCTTAATCATGCTAGTGGGTGTAACACAATGGATCATCGATACGAGTGTACAGTATTCTTAAATCTAACATATTACTTCTTTTAATATGGTTATTTCTATTATTCTGTCTTTGAAGGCTTTTCGGCTGTTACTTTAAATAGGATTACGTGAGAATAACGAATTCATTTATTTATAGTCTAGGGTGTGTCAGTATGAAACTTTTTTTGGTATATTAGGAAATTATTGGATATTGTAACAATAGGATTAGAAATGAGCCAGTAACTATTTTCTGAAATGCATCTCCCTCTTTAATCTAGAATTGATCGGTAGAGTATTGAATGCTAAAGAATGATCGATAAGCTTTAGCGATATGAGTATTTTTGAGGAAGGGGACCAATTTATGAAGGACTCTGAGCGATTGTAAAGATAAGTTAATTACAGAGAGTTATTTGGGATCAAGTGCTCACAGAGCATTAGGCAATCTCGTGCAACTGTAAAATGTCTATTGGGACCTCAACTGAATACATGATCTGGAGCACCGACAATTGACACAAGACAATTGAGCGCCGACAATTCATCGCAAAGACAATTCAGCGCAAAGATTATTCAGAGCAAAGACGCTTAAAAA
>NC_090730.1:109996547-110044047 GCF_036898095.1 Palaemon carinicauda | reverse complement strand
TACCTTGTCAAAGGCTTTTGCAAAATCTAGATAGATCACATCTGTGTCTTTTTCATTTATCATATTTTTGTATATGTTTTCATAGTGTGCTCTCAGTTGGGTCTGTGTACTTTTTCCAGGCACGAAACCGTGTTGACCCATATTAAACAAATTATTTTGGACCAAATGGTTCATTATTTTCTTTTTTATTACCCTCTCATACGCTTTCATAATATGTGATGTTAGACTAACAGGTCTATAATTGCTGGCCTCTAGTCTTGATCCACTTTTGAAGATAGGGGCTATATAAGCTTATTTATGTTTAACATATATCTCGCTCATATCTACACTTTGTCTTAGCAGTATTGCAAGCGGCTTTGCGATGGTGTTTGCAGTTTTTTTTAACAAAATCGCTGGAACTCCATCTGGTCCGGCTGTCGATCCATTTTTAATTTCGTTTATAGCATTGACAATGTCTGCTTCATTAATATCTATGTCCGTTAATATTCAATATT
Organism: Palaemon carinicauda; assembly: GCF_036898095.1. Classification (NCBI taxonomy): domain Eukaryota; kingdom Metazoa; phylum Arthropoda; class Malacostraca; order Decapoda; family Palaemonidae; genus Palaemon; species Palaemon carinicauda. The sequence goes on along the minus strand of NC_090730.1, from coordinate 110,043,553 downwards.
TTCTTCTCTCATTTCTGTTTCATTATTCTCATTCGCAATTCTTGGCGTGAACTCACTCTTATATTTTTCTGCTAATATGTTGCATATTTCCTTTTTTTCATTCGTTAGCCGTCGTTCAATTCTTAGAGGGCCTATTTCTATTCTCCCTTTATTCATCTTTTTTGCATAGGAGTAAAGTACTTTGAGGTTTCTTTTTATATTTTGAAGTGTCCTTTTTCTAAGTCCCTTTTTTCATTTTCTTTCGACTGTATAATCTTTTGTTCTGCATTTTCTATCTTACATTTTATTTCCCTCATTTTCCACACATTTTTTTCTTTTGCAAGATTTTTCTTCCACTTTCTAATTTTCTGAAATAAGATCCTTCTGTCTCTTGGTATGCACGTCCTTTTGTTTATTGTTTTTTTTTTTTCGGTACATATTTTTCAACAATTTTCTCCAGTATTTTGTACAGTATGTCCGTATTTACCTGTATATTATCATTTACAAATATATTTTTGAATTCTTTATTCAGTTCTTCATTTATTTCTGACCATTTTATATTCTTACTGTAAAAATTATATTTTTCCATATCCTTCCCAAAGTTTTGTTCTTTTATTAATTCTGCGATCACTTGCTTTGGAATGAACTATCAATTCTATGACATTGTGGTCTGAAATTCCCGTGTTAAGCACTATTATTTCTTTAACATAATTCACCTCATTCACAAATACTAGATCTAGGACATTTTCCTTTCTTGTTGGAATGTGGTTTATTTGTTGCATATTATGTTCTAATAGCATATCTTGAAGCTTTTCAAATTGCCTCTTATCTTCTGCGAGAAAGAGAGAGAGAGAGAGAGAGAGAGAGAGAGAGAGAGAGGAGAGAGAGAGAGAGGAGAGAGAGAGAGAGAGAGAGAGAGAGAGAGAGAGAGAGACCGTAATATTAATAAGTATTCATGTTCATCACTTTGTGATCATGTAATTGTTCACAGATACACTTATCAAATTCTCGTTTTGATAGAATAGTGTAGACAAGTTAGAAGACCAATAGCTCTCTGCTTCATTGATCATAATTTTGAATTTCTTAATGTTACTGAAAAACATTCGTGTGTTTAGTATTAAGTAGATGGGAAACATATAAACATCTACAGTATAGGAAGCTTGCACACCCTTTTCAAATAAGTCCATAAATTCTATGACGTTCAAGTTTTATAAATGATATTTGTGTGGGGTGGGGTTATTATAGTTTGTGATTCATTGTGCTTTATAACAAGAATTTATACAGAAAATTTTTTCAAAAGTAACTCTATGCATCTGCCGTCTATTTTAACTCAAGATTTGCAAGGCTTTCTATAAGTTTATTGCTGCTGATAAATGTATTTTTTGATTTACCATTGAATTATCTTGGTAATTTCGTTACTACCTTAGCCTATTTAATTATCCTAATCCGCAGACAATATTGTATGCTATTCAATAATCTATTACTTTGATATATATTGTATCAGCTCGATTGAGAACAAATACTTAGCGTAACTTATTTTTTTTATCTTCCGCCCATTTGTCATATTATTCATCTCTGTGAGAGGTGCAAATGAGGTGGGGGGGGTTGGAAAAAAGAAGTATCATAAAGAACGAGTACATTAATCATCTTCTGATATACAATCGTTAGATAAAAGCATTATGCCATTATCAAGCTCTTCAAAGCTGCCTTTTTTTTTTTTTTTTTTTTTTTTTTTTTTTTTTTTTTTTTTTTTTACCAGAAGCCATATGGCCTCTGATAACATTCTGGTCATCAGCAACTTGAAAACATTACAGTATACTGTACGATGGTACATGATACATAATTCCTATAAAATTTGATTAGGTTCCCATGCATTTACTTTTTGCATTTAGTGTTTTTTTAGGATTATATTAGGTTTTTTTATCATTCTATTCGTATATATACAACTAAGATCGAGAAAGGAATACATAATTGCGTTTGAAATAGAATGACTTACGGTTATCCAATTTGTGTAAATCTATGAAAAACTAGATTATATTGTGTCAATTTGTAAAGGTTAAATTTTAAAAGTTTAATATGTCATATTTTCTATACTATTTATAATATATACATAATGATCGATCGAGAGGTTGAGAGATTATAAAATTTCAAACTTCCCCCCTCTTTCCTCTCTCTCTCTCTCTCTCTCTCTCTCTCTCTCTCTCTCTCCTCTCTCTCTCTCTCTCTCTCTCTCTCTCTCTCTCTCTCTACACATACACAAATCTAAGATGAATTTTGGCACGATTGGTCTCTCCTTTGGGGGGAGACAAAAATGGCGAGGTTGGCACAAGGGTGCTTTTTAACTATCTTATTGTGCGGTGTGTTTCAACATTTAGTTGGGAGTGCAGTTATCGGAAACCAGTAACATCGAAGAAAAACAAAAGCCTGATGAAATGATGTTTTTTCTTGGGTTACTGCTCATGACGTTCCTAATTTATTTACCTACTTATGAACAAATGGTTGGTATTTTCATTTTCTGTTTTTAATTATCAGAGAGAAAAAAATGTCAGAAAACGTATATGATTGATAATACATCTCTTTCTATTACTGCCTTTAATTTTCTGTGCGCTGTTAATCGTTCTTCTTTAGACTGCAAACCTATTGTTAGAATCCAATAGATAATCAAGACTGTGTTCACTTAATGTTGAAGGTGTCGTCAATCAAATCTTTTGTGTTCTTGAATCATTGTGAAACTTCTTTTTCTAAAAGATCTACGTATATCTATTTGTTAAAACCAGATTCTTTATTACTTAAGAAACAAAGGGAGATTATATATATCATATTCAAGTATAATTAACATATTTGAATGAACGCAATTCATATCAAAATGTATGTTTATTTATTTGCTAAGTATTTTTTTTTTTTGTCCTTTATATCTATTCGTCTCTAGTAATTTTGTACTTGTGGCTAATAAGACTTTCATGATGTTTTGTTAAAGCTAAGCAAGAATTTCCGTCGTGTTATCATTTACTACCAATAAATTATCATAATAACTCTCTCGGTCTCTCTTCAATAGTAGTTACATTGAAAGAAGTAGCAAGAGAAATAGGAATAAGGTAGTTACAGCAAAGTTTTAAAGAAACAAATTCATACACGTAAAAAAAAATATTAGTTTATCACTACACGTTCATCTTAAGCTCCACAAACTAACAGTTACTGAACCAGTAATCAAATATCTTTTCATGGGTTCATAATCCTAATGGCATATTTTTTTCTAATCACTGGACGATGACTATCCTTACAGGACATTTAGAGCAATGTAAGGTTGTTCGGATTGTCAATTTGTGGTTGGTTAATCAACAGAGCCTCTATATATCTGTAACCTGAAGATTAGTTTATCTTAACCCCATTGGAAATAGATATTATGACTTTCTCGATTAATTTTGTAGGATGATAGGCTGAGAGAAAAATGGAATTAACCAATTATTTGTTGCATTTAAAAGAGAATACGAAGCGTGTTGCCACCAAGGCATCCACGAAGAGCTTTTGCTAAATGCAGTGCATGGGTAGTTATTTTTTTTTCTTTCTTTTCTTTTTTGTTACCTACCGATACTTACAGTGGTTGTTCAATACCGTAATTTATAATGAACTGGTTAACTATTTTACCCAAAAATAACATAGATAACTTATCCTCCTTTTAAGGATATCATAGATACGTTAATATAATTTTGATGAAAGGATGCGAGGTTTACCCTGTTTTTTTTTTCTTTTTTTTTTCTTTTAATTCATAAATTACATAGGTGTTATTCTTAGTAAAAAAGATCCAAATGCCAATTGGTGTACAATAGGTTGTCTAGATATTAGAACATATTTGTAGTGCGATCTTTTCGCAAATTAAGATAAATATACCTATTGATGTCGAATTCACCCTGCCTTAAGAAATATTTATGTTTAAAAGGGAACTAATTTTAATGATAATATCTATTATGGCTACATTTTTTATAGAGAAATGTTAGAAAACATATTCGGATATGAAGAGAAAAAAGCCAGGGTGTAAAAATGAGCCCCGACTTACAGAAACCGAAATGTTGGCGATAATAATAATAATAATAATAATAATAATAATAATCATTATTATTATTATTATTATTAATAATATTATTACTATTATTATTATTATTATTATTATTATTATTATTATTATTATTATTATTATTAACTAAATTAAAACCCTAGTTGGAAAAGCCTCCAACAGGGAAAGTATTAGAATGCGGAAAGGAAATATGAAAATTAGTAAATCATATGTGAAAAGTGACGACGTTAAAGTATATCTATCATATATAAACCATAAAGAGAGACTTATGTCAACCTCTTCAATATAAAAATTTGTTTCCGAAGATCTATATTTCTGTATTTCATTTTATTTTTTTTATAGAAATCCAAATCTATGTCTAGAATGCATATCATTCATAATAGGGTACAATAAAATTGTTGTTTAAAAAAGAAAGGGCAAGTTTTTGTAGTATTTACTTATATGTGGGTATTAAAACAGTTTGTAAGAATCCATATTACTTCCACTGATATGTTCTGTGACTCTACTGTTACAAAGAATATTTGTGGCTATGGTATTGGAAGATTGAGCCACCTGGTGCTGTTTACATCAAGAATTTAACAACTGGGTGCCATCGTCTTCAGAAATGAGGTATAAGCGAAGTGAAATCTGCTGTAATCGCAATATAAAAGTAAAAAGATATTTCGAATTATTTCCACTGTTTTGACCATGTTCTTACCTCATTGCAAAGATCTGCATAACTAAAAATATTAATCTATTTAATTTGCCGGAATTAAATGGGTAAAAAAGAATGGTTAAACAGTTAAAAATTTTGCACTCCGTCATCGAATCCCCCCCCCCCCTTTTTTTTTTTTTAAGATAACAGGCCTTTAATTCTGCTCTGTTAAATCTACAACAGAAAATCCAAGCTTTATCGTTGTCAACTACCACAACAATATTAGCCATAAATTGCTCATACAAGATGGAATCTTAGTGCTCTCTCTCTCTCTCTCTCTCTCTCTCTCTCTCTCTCTCTCTCTCTCTCTCTCTCTCTCTCTCTCTCTCTAAGATACACACTGATACTTTTGGACTCTTCTTTGGGGGAGACAAACATGGGTGAATTGGTGCAAGGATGCTTTTTAACTATCTTATTGTACAGTGCGTTTCCACATTCAGTTGCGAGTGAGGTTATTGGGAACCAATAACATCGAAGAAAAACCAAAACTTGATGAAATAATGGCCCTACCTGGCTTTACTGCTCATGGTGTTCCTAATTTAATTACCTAATTAAAAACAAATTGTTAGTATTTTCATTTTTGATATAGTACATTATTGTGACCCTCACATATATCCTAAATGAAGCAATACATTATTTTTGTTAAACAGCCAAACAAATAAAGTTGAGTAACTGTACCCTCTAATTGAAGTGTACAGTCAAAAGCAAATGTCCTGTCGTCCCCAGTCACCCCCCAGTATCTATAGATTCCAGAATTGCAGGTGTAGAAGAGTTTTGTTGTTGGAGGGGTAGGGTAACGGGAGCGGGGAGGTCGACAGTGGGCCGGGGAAGTACTTGTTAGAGCTGTAAGGGCTGTGATGGTAGGGGAGCCACGAAAAATTATGGATGAACGTAAATTTAGTGTAATTTCTGCGGATCTTAATTCTATCATTATAATGATTCTAACTTATAACAATATGGTTTATTTGTTGTGTCATTTGCTATGCTATTCTCACGAACAACTTGTTGACAAAAATGATATATATAGTATCTCATGACCCGACTGAAAAATATTTCGTAAAGACAAGCTAGGATCTCTCTCTCTCTCTCTCTCTCTCTCTCTCTCTCTCTCTCCTCTCTCTCTCTCTCTCTCTCTCTCTCTCTTCCATACACACACACACACACACACACACACACATATATATATATATATATATATATATATATATATATATATATATATATATATATATATATATATATATATATATATATATATATATGTATATATATATATATATATATATATATATATATATATATATATATATATATATATATATATATATATATATATATATGTATATATATGTATGTATGTATCAAATGTTACTTGGAATACTACGAAAAGGAGACAAAGACAGAAATTGATTGTTGAACGGTTTTGAGAAGGTAATGAAAATTACAAGAGAGAGCATGCTAAAAATTCCAGTATTGATAATGAAGTGAAAAGAGAAGCCATGAATGACTGGAGAGAGTATCTAAACAGGACAGCGGATACGGCTGACGAAGTTATGAATACAATGAGAGGCTATGTTGTAAGAATTGCTAATTGAATTATCAATAGAATATATACTGCGACAAAGAAGAAGCACATACCCTTTAAAAAGAGGGATGGATCTGTTATACCAACAAAAGATGAAGAAATGCAACGTTGAATGGAACACTTTTGTGAGGTCATGGATAGAGGATATGGAGAGAATAAGTTGATTGGTATACCTAAAGTTGAGGGAGACCATGATGTGCCCATGAATAAATTCAGTGTGTTTGAAGTCGAAGTTGTCATTTAAAAACTAAAGATGTGGAAAGTGCCTAGATACGATGGAATAACTACTGAGTTGATATTGGCCGAAAATGATGTGACTTCTAAAATACTAAAAAGATTATTTTGTAGAATGTGGCATGAAGAGCCAAAACCTGATGAATAGGAACTACTATGAGATTCAGGGCCTCTGTAACACGGTTTTTTGGACTTTGCTCCTTATCAAGGCATCGGATGTAGCTGAAAGTTGACATATGTATATTTTACAACCACACACAAATTTTGTCAGCATTTTCAATAACCTAAACCCGATAGTTTTAATTTTTATAGAGTAAAAATGATCTAGCCGACGCCATGGCCAGTGATAACGAGCCAAGAGTCGAAAACATTCATTACTTAAGCAATGTAAACACCTTTTGACAAAATTTTGCCCCGCCCATCCACCGGACACCCATTCACCTTCTTCCATCGGCTCTGGAACCCATAACAGTCAAGAATGGCTAGCAGGATTTGGAATTGCCCCTGTGGTTGCAAAACTGCATTTATCTTACGACTTGCAACTTTATACAGTCAAGAGAAATCCCATGGCCATATTTACTATATCCTGAATAGGTAATTATTCAGTTTCTAGTTTAAATCCAATGTTTATGGTCTGATTTGTATTTAGCGTAATATGATTATAATGCTTGTAATGTCACTAAGGCTTTTGAACATTTCCATTAACTATTCACTATGCCACCAAGAGAGAGAGAGAGAGAGAGAGAGAGAGAGAGAGAGAGAGAGAGAGAGAGAGAGAGAGATTGTATGTAAACAGTCTTGATGTAACTATTTTTGTTAAAATGAGAATTTTGTGCTAAACTCTCCATCAGACCAACAGATCATCCGATATAATTTTTTTTTTTCTTCTTCTTAGGCCGTACGACAGTGTTGGCTATGTTTTGGGCATGACTGCATTTTGTAAATAAATCATGAATAGTTTTAGGAGTTTTATTTGTACATCTTATGGGAATTTATAGGAGTAAAGTGAACATAATTCATCTATCCTTTAAAATAATTACTACATGTAGCAAAACAAATAGTAGTAAAGATGATAATGCAATGAAGGAATGATACCAAACTTTATCTTTAGCTTCAACATCGGCAATAACATACCCAGTTGCCATAAATTTGTCAGCTTAATGAAATAGCCTATCATCTAATATAAAACTTAAATTCTGAGGAGGCCATGGCTTATTGCACAGTGAAAAAAAATGACACAGACTTTATGAATGGCGGAACGATACATAAATGTGGGTGGGGTATCTGTGCTAGCGTAGTAATACTACTGTAGCAGTAGTCCCGCAACAGTAGTATACATGAATTAAACGTTTAGGCCAACTGCTGGGATCCTTGAGGATCATTTAGCACTTCTTACAACTACTCGAGAAATAAGTTTTTATAGCCAGAATTTTAATTTTCTGATCCAACAATGCCCATGATAGCCTTCAGTGTTATCCAGAATTATAACGAGGCTAAAGTGGGTGGAGCCTCATGAAATCATCATTCTGACGATAATCATTGGTGAAAGTTTAAAGCAAAATGCAGTACCGGCTATTTTTTTTTCTTTTTTTTTTTTACAGTAAATAGATCGGTAGATAGACAATAAATAAAAATTGCTTGACATTTGATGTAGCAGTTATCAAATCAAGCTTGTCTACTACGTTTTTGAAAATTACCAACTATTCCCTAAACCTTGTCAGTCTGATTGTGAGCTATAAAGTAGACTGTAATTTCTTAGGAAACTTATTTTGGGAGTTAGACAAATAATCGAAGTGTTTTTGTATTTATTAACATATTTTGTTCGTTTGTTCATTATGACAATTCTCAGTGGAGAGATTTCAGAGTTCATAAAGGTGTACTGCTTTGCTTTTATTTACACTTTTGTGTTATTGTTGGCAGAGGTATAGCCTTCGTTACGTATAACCAATCATCGATCCAGAAAGAGAGAAGAAATGCCGTCATAAGTTACGTAACGAGTGCGTTCGAAACCTTTTCTCTGAGTAAGTTGGCCCGTCTTCAAAAATCGTCACTTTTACTTAATAAAGTACCAGATTTATTCAACCTACGTAATGCAGAATATAGTCAAAATTTATGTGTAGATATAATGTGCATTCTGAATAAGCGTTATATTTATGAAATTCATAGAAAAAAGTTATTGCGATAAAACCGTGTTACAGAGGCCCTGAATCTCATAGTAGAAGTGTTGGTGCAAATGGCAATTAAAGGTGATCTTACTGATGGCAATAATTTCAGAGACGTAACACTTACGTCAGTACTCATCAATATATACAGTATGCTCATTCTAAAGAGACTAGCGAGAAAGACATGAAAAGACGAGATGAACAAGCAGGATTTCGAAAAGGTAGAAGTTATACTGATCAAATTTTTATATTAAGAAATGTATATCAATGTGTAGAATATAGAAATCCACATTTGTTGGTATTTGTGGACTACCAGAAAAACTTTGTTAGTGTGCACCGGGCAGTTTTATGGATACTCCTACATTATTATGTAGTTCCTCTTAAATATGTAAATTTGATTTCAGTATATTCATGAGCATAGCAAGTGCAAAGTTAATGTTACTGGACCCTTCTATATAGTTACGGTTCTTTCCCTCTGCCTACACAGACACCAGATAGTCTGGCCTATTCTTTACAGATTCTCCTCTGTTACACCCGACAACACTGAAATTACCGAACAATTCTTCTCTCAAGGGGTTAACTACTGCACTGTAATTGCGCAGTGGCTTTTCTTTCCTCTTGGTAAGGGTAGAAGAGACTCTTTAGCTATGGTAAGCAGCTCTTCTAGGAGAAGGACACTCCAAAATCAAACCATTTGGTAGTGCCCTAGCCTCTGTACCATGATCTTCCACCGTCTTGGGTTAGAGTTGTCTTGCCTGATGGTGCACTCGGGCACAGTGTTCTATCTGGTTTCTCTTCCTCTTGTTTTGTTAAAGTTTTTATTGTTTATATAAGAAGTATTTATTTTAATGTTGTTACTGTTCTTGAAATATTCTATTTTTCCTTGTTTCCTTTCTTCACTGGGCTATTTTCCCTGTTGGGGCTCCTTGGCTTATAGCATCCTGCTTTTCCAACTAAGGTTGTAGCTTAGCATTTAATAATGATAATAATAATAATAATAATAATAATAATAAAGAAAAAATAATAATAATAATATTAATAATAATAATAATAATAATAATAATAATAATAATAATAATAATAATAATAAAATGAATTTCCAGTGAACAGTGGAGTACCCCAAGGGAATGTGTTTTTACCTATGTTGTTTAACCTCCCCGTGGATTTCGTAATGCATAGAAAAGTCGGGGATGGTTGACAAGGATTGGATTGGATATGTAACAGGAAATTAGCTAACCTAGAGTATGCTGTTGACGTTGTCCTCATAAGCAGTATATCACAGGACTTGCAAAACCTGCTTACCAGAATGCATAAATATCACATGAAGTTGGGCTCAAGATAAATAGAAGAAAGACAGAGATGAAGAGAATGGAATATGCATTAGAAGATGAAATATTGGAATGAGAGAGGATTGATGAGGTGGAATCATTTAAATATTTAGGACTATGATCTCTAATAAAGGATCTTTATAATTTGAGTTAAATGAAAGATTGAAAAAAAAATATCCGACAATGGGTAGGTTATGTAAAATTTGGAAATGAAATTGCGTGAAATTTCCTTAAAAAATCAGTACATATATTAGTTTAGTGAGATTGGTGTTACAGTGTGAACATAAGCCATGGTATGACAATGAAACACTATCTAACAGATATTGTAGATTTGAGAGAAACGCCTTCAAAAGAATATTGGGAGATAAATGGCAGGACAGGATTAGAAATGAAATTATAAGAGAGATTACCGGAGTGTCAAATGTGGATGTGATCAAGGTAAGGGGCAGATGGAGATAGTCTAGACATGTTCTTTCCACTCGCCAAGAGATATTAGTTCACCAAACTTTCAACTGGGCTCCAAAAAGCACTAGGAGGGTTAGAAGACACAGACCTACATGGCTGAGGACTAGGCAACGTAAAGTAGATGATGAATGGAGACGTATTGATTTAAAAGCTCAAGATAGGACGACTGGCGGAATTAAATCGAAGCCCTTTGCGTCTATAGGCGTAGATGATGATTATATATATATATATATATATATATATATATATATATATATATATATATATATATATATATATATATATATATATATATATATATATATATATATATATATATATATATATATATATTTATTTTATATACACATATATATATATATATATATATATATATATATATATATATATATATATTTATATATATATATATATATATATATATATATATATATATATATATATATATATATATATATATATATATATATATATATTTATATATATAGATATATAAATATTAGGTATATATATATATATATATATATATATATATATATATATATATATATATATATATATATATACATTGAAAGAGAAAGATTCTAGGGGCGTAAATAGTGGGGTAGGGCAGAAGAGTAATAGGGAACCGATGTGTCGTATCAAATGACCACGTGCTGGTTCACAACCACTGCTCAATGCACTGACAGACCTGGGACTTCACCAGAGTTCTAAACACAGCCACCATTCAGCTAGACTTTTCCAGTCATTATCCCATATGAATAGGATAAGGGCAGTATAATACCTGAAAGGTAAAGCTTTTTATCCCGCTTTATGTATTTTTGTCATCAGAGTAGTAGGAAATCAACTCAGCGTTATGCTGAAAGCAGCCAGCCCGCACGAGGATATTTCCAAACAGTGTTTAACGAGGTTGGCCGTTGCCATATTGACTGATGTCATGACTTCGGCTCCCTATTCAATATCGTTCATCAGTACCATAATATTTTTGGTAATGATCTGGAAATTATAACTACGTAGCATAGACCCATTTTTTTGTGTTATTCAATACAAAATTCTAACATATGAGTTTTTCGCTAAAATAATGACTTTTGGAATAATTTGTAAATTTTGGTCAGACTGAAAAACCTTTCTCATGCTCATTTCACGAGTCCAATAACAATTCATTTTCTTAAGATAGCACAGCAACAATTAATTAGTATGCAGCAGTTCAGTATATATGAACATTACTTTTTTCTGTCCGGTGGTTCTTTTTCCCAATCCTTACACTAGCCATCCACTATGGTTTTATGAGTTAACCAATTGCCGAGCGCTAGTTTCCCGCATATAATGATACCATTTTAGCATATCACTTTTTAGTTAAAGAACCCTTGCAGAAAAAAACCATTGCATTACCTAAGTCAACATTTTAGAGAGAGAGAGAGAGAGAGAGAGAGAGAGAGAGAGAGAGAGAGAGAGAGAGAGAGAGAGAGAGAGAGACATTAACATGTCATCAGTAACTATGAGAGATAATGCATAAAGATTCTATCATGCAATATTTCAAGCATTAAGTGACCTAGGGATAGAATCTACAGTCTACAGTAGAACTCATTTGTGGTTGTACACACTTTCTTACCTTAATGTTTAGAAAATAAATACTTAACGAGACAAAAAAAAGCTATGAACAATTCTAAATAACATTACATATTGTAAGCTAGGAGAATATACAAAGTAATAAGAAGATTATTTGTAATATTTTTGGTCTCAGGTGATTGACCTCCCACACAATCATAATTCTTCCCTGAAATACTTGCTCATATATGCTGCATTATTTCAAAACAATTATTGATATGCTATCTTGAGAACATGAATTATTATTAGATTTGTGAATTCTGTATGAGTGAAGTTTTTCAGTACGACCAAAATTTAAAACTTTTTCTAAAATTCATTAATTTACTGAGTAACATTTCTGTTCGAGTATTATATCGAATAACACAACATATGGGTCTATAGAACGTAATTATGATTTGGAGTCATTACTACAAAAATTATGATACTAATGAACCGATATTGAATTACTTTCAAACAAAATGACTCCTTTCTCGTAACCACTCTGAAAAAACAATCTGCTTACTCCACACTCTCCGCAACTAGAATTACACTATTTATATCTATCTATCTATCTATCTATCTATCTATCTATCTATCTATATATATATATATATATATATATATATATATATATATATATATATATATATATATATGCATATATGTATATGTATATATATATATATTTATATATATATATATATATATATATATATATATATATATATATATATACAGTATATATATATATATATATATATATATATATATATATATATAAATATATATATGTATATATATATATATATATATATATATATATATATATATATATATATATATATATAAAGAGAGAGAGAGAGAGAGAGAGAGAGAGAGAGAGAGAGAGAGAGAGAGAGAGAGAGAGAGAGAGAGAGAGAGAGAGACTCTTAGCATGTGTTTACGAAAGATTTTTCAGTCGGGTCAAGATATACTGTATTTCCAAACTAAACATCGATCCTTTTTGTCAACAAGTTGTTCGTGAGAATGGCATAGCAAATAACACAACAAATATACCATATAATAATAAGATAGAATCATTATAATGATAGAATTAAGATCTGGAGAAATTATACTGAATTTACGTTCATCAATAATTTTTCGTGGTTCTTGCTACCATTATACCCCTTACAGCTCTAACAAGTACTTCCCCGGTCCACCGTTGTCCTCTCCCCGCCCCTTACCCTCCCCCCTAACAACCAAACTCTTCTACACCTGAAATTCTGGAATCTGTAGATATTGGGGGGTGACAGAGGGAGACAGGAGACGACAGGACATTTACTTTTGACTGTACGTGCAATAAAGCGTTGATATGCAATTTTCCACTTCAAGAAATACGTATCGAGTACATTTTTTTTTTATTATTAAACATATTTTTTTTTCTCTTATTCAGCATGCAGGAAAGTACAGGACATATAATTTCGGAGATTTGTGATGCGTGGGGTGTTGCTAGATAGACGTATCCATCCCACGTACTAATATATATATATATATATATATATATATATATATATATATATATATATATATATATATATATATATATATATATATATATATATATATATATATATATATATATATATACAGCATACGTGTGTGTGTTTATTTCTACGAAGCTGGTCTTGAGTAGAGTAAATACCGATGAATATTAATGATACTATTGATATTTTATATTGTTTTCATATAGGCATCAGCTATCTCATTTATCAATCCCAAAAACTTGACATTTCGGCAGAGTAAAAAAAAAAAGTACTATTTTTTTTTCTTTTCAGGAAATTCGTGCCTAGGGGTCCAACTTCCGTTATGGATCCCTAACCATCACAGAAAATGTAAATTATTTATTCATTTTTTCAAGAACTGTATATATTTCAAATATTTAAGCAACAAGTTTGTAAATGTTATTACTTATTTATTTATTTGAAATAGATTTTCAATTTGCAAATGTGATTTTTTACTTCTTCAGTAATGTTTGAATTATGTTTAGAAACCAAATATATACAGATTGTAACAAATATACAGTATGTATTTTTTGTGAATATATTTTCAGTCGGTGCCAAGCTTGACCCAGCAACTCCTTCAAAGGGTGGTGAAATCACGATACTTATCTAAGGATAAATCTCACTTTCTACTTGAGGGGAGGGTGTAATTAGATTTTGTAAAATGGTCAATGATGGCATATGGAGAGGGATACTTACAGCTTTTAGTTATTATAAGCCTGCCTTGTTGCTCTTCATACAGACGATATGGGTTCCACCACTTAGTTCTTCCAATGGTTTCTGGTCGTCGATATCGATGTAATGTTGGTGTATTACTCCTGGTTTTCGTGGGTCAGCATTCATCTAAGGAGTGTCGTGGCAAAAAACAGTATAGTCTTCTATATGAGAATTATACATCCCCAGAAATGAAAATTTATATATTACTTTCTTACACGATTTTTTGGGTCCTCCTGTGATGGTACTGTTTCTCAACACCAGGATGGCTATTAGGTTGTGCTTGCTTTGAGTAGTAGGTAGTCGTATGGTCAGGTCACCGCCGTTGAGATATTACTGCCAGAGAGTTTTTGGGTCTTTTGACTGGGCAGACGGTACTACTGTACATTGAATCCTTCTCCTTGTTTATGGTTCATTTTCCCTTTGCCTATAGATACACCGAATAGTCCTCATACACCTGACAACGCTGAGATTACCAAACAGTTTTTCTTCACCCAAAGTGTAAAATACTGCACTGTAATTGTTCAGTGGCCACTTTCCTATTAGTAAGGGTAGTAGAGACTCTTTGGCTATGGTGAGCAGCTCTTCTAGGAGAAGGCCACTACAAAATCAAACCAATGTTCTCTAGTCTTCTAGTTCTGGGTAGTGTCATAGCCTGTGTACCATGGTCTTCCACTATCTTGGGGTAGAGTTCTCTTTCTTGAGGGTACGTTCGGTCACACTATTCTATCTTATTTCTCTTCCTCTAATTTTGTTACAGTTTTTATAGTTTATAAATCAAAATATTTATTTGAATTTTGTTACTGTTCGTAAAATATTTTATTTCAATTGTTGATTACATCTGTTACTTCTTTGTTTCCTTTCCTCACTGGGGTATTTTCCCTGTTGGAGACCCTGGGCTTATAGCATCCTGCCTTTCCAAGTAAGGTTGTAGCTTAGCTAATAATAATAATAAAAACCCCTCGATTGATGATTCCTTGTTAATGAGGTGGCATTTGATTAAGTTATCTTCTATGTTTTGTCAGTGTGGGCTGTTGAATGTTATCAAATTTTTTTTTTTCTTATAATATCTATTGTTGGTTACCAATAGTCAAATTTGTATTAGTCCAATGTGTACGTCTTTAAAATGTGTATTATGTGAAGCTCCTTTGATGTAGCCAAAATATTTACTGATGAATTTTTTATGCTTTAATTAAAACATAGAGGAAAGGCAGAGCCTTTTAGCGAATGTCTTACGTTGTAAAGTTGAGCATGGAATTTATCCTGAGTGTGTCAGCTAAGTTTTGTGTCATTTTTATTTCCATCGTAAAGAACATGCCATCAATGTGACTTTTTGTGATCTCTTGAGGTCTTTTCTTCGACAGTAGCCATATACTTATTTGCAAAGAGAGTCTCAAGAGGGACCCAGTGGCTATACCACCTATTTGTCGAAATAGTTGTCCGTGATAAAAGATTAGTGGAGCCTCCATGGGGTTCCATAATGTGTATGTGTAATGATTAGAATAGTTAATATTACATGTTTAAAACAAATGACGTAATATGTCATGTTGGTTGGAGGAGCTAACCCTGGGATTTGCTGTAGTCATTCAAATCGTAAACAGGACATACAATGCAAACCTATGCAAACCTCGGCAAATTGACATTCTTCTTAAACGTCAACACATTGTCTCAGCGTGTGAAAGTTTGTGACGTCACCGGATGCAGGTGTCTTCCGATTTTGTGACGTGTCTAAAGTAAACTAAGCATACGATATCTGTGATATCGATAATTTAGTCAGTTCATATCTATACTTCACCAGAATTGGTCATCTGGACAACCCAGCTTCCTCCAGTGATGGAGATGTTTAACTCTGTTGTTTTTATAGAATAAATACTTAAAAACTATTAAGATGTATTCATTTTCATACATCTGAAACAACACTTACTCAATGTGTGCTTATAACAGTAGCACGCCAATAAATGGTGGCAGCGATTAAACTCTAAGACAGCGGTTAAACTCTAAGAATTAGAGAAAAATCTTCAAGACTTCAAAATAATAGCTGTAAAACCAGAGAAAGATCTTCAAGACTTCAAAATAAAAGCTGTAAAACCTGAGAAAGATCTTCAAGAACTCAACATTATCTACAAGAATCTACAATTTTGACTAAGTCCAACGAAACAGCTAACATCAACATATGTTAGAATACAACTTGAATCTTCAATCAACATCCTAGGAAACCCAAGGAATGGCGTTCAACAATTGCAAAACATATCCAGGAAGAACTACATTCAACAAGAAACTAGAACGAGACATCGCTAACAAAACATCAAGAGAGAGAGAGAGAGAGAGAGAGAGAGGACGTGTCGACTTCATATATAAGCTAAGTACAGATATTTTGTATTCATTCCAGTTTGGGCAGTGAAGTGTAGTTATCACAAGTCGTTAGTCGATTATTACTGGGGTGAGTGAATTGCTAAACTTTGTTATAGGAAATTCCGAATTCTCATTTAGAATTTTTCTTTCTTTGTGCTAATTCCTTTTTCTTTCAGAAATTCTCAGGGAAAATGTTTTGGGATTAGTAACATTGTTGGGGGAATTTTATTATACATATGCGTTTACGCAGTGGGCGTCTGTATTCATATAGATATTTTGATAGAATTGCAAGGGGTCAAAGAGATAGAAAAAAAAATACAACAGTCATGGCTCCTCCTGTCAGCCCTACCCCTGGACCTAGTGGTGTAGGCCAGACTAATCCTCCTCCAATTGTGACGCTTGTAAATGCCAGGTCAGCAATCCTTCCTTTTCAAGGTCGGGTCAACGGGTTCTTGCCACAAAATGTGGAGTCATGGATTTCATCCGTTGATGCCCATTTAAATGCCAAACAAATCGTAGATCCTTTTGTACAATTACAAGAAGCTAACAGTTTTATAGATTTTTCTAAGGGGGATGCGAGTGCATATTTAAGAGGTGTTTCATTTCAAGAAGCAGTTACTTGGGATGATTTCAAAGTTAGGTTACGCGCGATCTATGGGGGTGAGGAAGCCTTGGATGTAGTATTAACGTTACGAAATACACTTAATCAAGCCACTATGAATCGGCTTAATGTTATTGAGAGAGCAGCTCTCATAGCTGATAGGCTTAACGAATATCAGGACATTTTAGGTAATTCCACTTGGGTTACTAACGATAACATCTCCGTCAAAGATTTTTTGCGATTAATGTATTTGACTTGCATGACACTTATGTTGCCTGAAGCTTTAGTGCGGTGTTTTGATAAGAAGTTAACGCCTGCAAGTACGGAATTGGATGGCTATAAACAGATAAAGAAACACATGTCCAAGTGTCCAGATCTCGATCCCGTGTTAACTCAAGTTTTTGCAAAGAATGAAACAAAACCACAAACAGTGAACGTAATTAACAGTCCAGTAGCGGGAGTGATGTGTTACAACTGCAAACGTCAAGGTCACATAAGCGCAGACTGTAGAACAAAATTTTGCTCAATTCACAACACTGCAACACATTCTTATAGTCAATGTTACTCGCGTAAGACACAACAATATCCTAGAAATACACAGTCCATTCCACAGTCAGTTCCATATGGAAATAAAAAGAAAAATCCTCATTTTAACAATAAGAAGAAACAACCAAATGTCAATGCGGTTCAGAGTCCGAAACAAACAAACACTTCTTCAAATATCGCTGAGCCTGGGCCGTCAAACCAGACCTTGCAAGGTCAGATTAATTTTTAGAATGTGCAGAGCAAAGCAAATACCACATAGTTAACTCTAGAGGGGAAGAGAGTGATGTTGGGTCAAGGTCATTCATGTCAACATCAATAGTATTGAATAATCAATTTAATGTTTTATCAGATAATTGTGAGACAATAGATTTTCCTATGAAACACACGGCCGAATTAAGTAAAACAGTGCAGGCTCCCGTAGATTTGCAATGAATTCATACAATGATAAGCCAAAATGAGTTACGGCCAACCTTATATGCTGTAAATTTAGAACACAAATCCTTTACGTTATTTTTTGACTCTGGTAGTCCACGAAATATTATGGATTTGAAGACGCATCATTTGTTGTTTTCGAACTTTCCGATTGAAAAATCAGGAATTAGACTTTCAGGTATAGGAAATAATGAATTAAACGTCATAGGCATAACTCATATTCAGTTCAGAGTCGGTAATCGCACGTTTGCCGATACATTTGTTGTTGTAAAAAACATTAATATGTATCCAGCTGTAATTATAGGATACCCATCTATGGGAAATCAGAACATTATCTTAGCTCCTGCCAAGCACGGCGTGTATATCAAAGGTAAATTCTATAAGTCTTCTAATACCTTAAAGTCAGTTTTGGATAAAAAGGAGACGACAAATGTAACCGTAACGTACGTTGAAGAACCAATAACTTGTCTCACTAATAAAGAAATAATATATGCAACCCAGCAGAATTCTCGTTCACCCGTAATATCATCTTGCACGCAATCTATCGAACCAAACATACCTTCGAATTTAATAGTGCAAATAAAGAAAACACCACCGGGATCTGAAATATTAATCCTTTCCGATACTTTAAAAACTAACGGATTGTCTGTCACACAAGCTATTTATACAGTAGGCTCACATCAGCAATGTAATATCGAAGTCTGTAATCATTTAAATAACACTTTAGTAATTCACAAAAATCAACATATCTTGGATGTAGAAGTTTATAAACATCGTATTCTTACCGTTGCTGAAATCAATCACTCTCAATCAGTTGCGGATGAATCCCTTTTGCGATCTATTAAAAATAAAATCAGTAAGGACATTCAAGACGAAGAAACTCAGCAGAAAATTTTTGAACTTTTAACTAAATATCAAGATGTCTTTTCCACTATGGATGGATCCTTAGGAAAAACAGATGTGATCGAGCATCAAATAAGGTTAAAGGACAAGCAGAAAATTATATATGTACCCTCGTACAGACTCCCTATGAAATTCCAGAATGAAATAAATGATGAAGTAGGTAAAATGTTAGAGGAAGGAGTCATTAGAAAATCAAACAGCCCTTATAATTTTCGTTTAATAGTTTTACCGAAAAAAGATCGAACATGGCGTATCTGCGTCGACTTTCGTCGTCTAAACGAGGAAACGATCCCTGATCGATTCCCAGTGCCATGTACTGACGATATTTTGTCTTTGTTAGGTCAGAATAAATATTTTACCAGTTTGGACTTACTTAAAGGCTTTCACCAGATATCATTAGAAGAAGATAGTATCCCATACACAGCCTTCAGCACAGCCAGGGGACATTATGAATTTTTACGGATGCCTTTTGGTTTACGTTGTGCTCCTATAACATTTACAAGAATGATTAACATAGTGTTTGGAGACTTGTTAGGGGATATATTGCATGCCTATATGGATGATCTTGTAATCTTTTCCAACACCTTAGAAGAACATCTACGTAAGTTAGAACTAGTACTACAGAGATTAAGACAACATAACTTAAGGGTAAAGATTAGTAAGTGTGAATTTTTCAAAACAGAATTAATATATTTGGGTTTCATGGTGTCAAGCCAAGGTCTTAAAGTAGTCCATGATAAGGTGTCGGCTATACGTAATTTTCCCATACCTACTAATGTC
The DNA here is from genome assembly GCF_036898095.1 of Palaemon carinicauda. NCBI lineage: Eukaryota > Metazoa > Arthropoda > Malacostraca > Decapoda > Palaemonidae > Palaemon > Palaemon carinicauda. The sequence goes on along the minus strand of NC_090730.1, from coordinate 110,023,581 downwards.
AAGGGAATACAGCAATTTCTGGGTTGTAGTGGATATTACAGGCGTTTTATACGCAACTATTCAATAATAGCCGCTCCTTTAACTGATCTTACGAAGAAGGGCGTAGATTTCATATGGTCTGAGCAACATCAACAGGCGTTTAATACTTTGAAAGATGAACTGTGTAGTTCTCTTATCTTAAAATTTCCTGACTTCGGTAAGGAATTCTTCATTGAACAGACGCCTCAGACTTAGGAGTAGGAGGGGTATTGCTTCAGCAATATGATAAACAGTTTTTCCCGATAGCTTTCTATTCTCGAAAATTGAGAACTTCCGAAAGTAAGTATGCAGTAATAGACAAGGAAGGACTAGCTATTGTTAATTCGCTAGTGCATTTTAAGTTCATAATTTACGGTTATCCCGTTAAGGTTCTTACTGACCATAAACCACTAACAGAGTTCTTTAAAGGCTTCAATCACAGCCCTAAACGAACTCGGTGGCATTTGATCATTCAAGATTTTGGCGCAAGAATCGGGTATTTACCTGGGAAAGCAAATATCATTGCGGATGCATTATCACGCAACCCCGTGTCATCTTGTACGGAGCCTTTAGCTGAATTAATAGATATATCAACATCCATGCCTATTGTAAAAACAATATCTGAACAAGAAGATTTAGGCTGGAGTGCTGAATTGTTACAGACTGAGCAAAGAAAAGATCAGAAAATAGAAACAATTATAAATGCTTTGAAAGGCAATCATAAAGAAAAGGAATATATAAAGTATAAGCAGCAGAATTATATAATCAAAGATAATATTCTGTGTAGGACTGTGACAAGGAAAACCCGCAATACACCACATGTAACTAACGACCAGGTAGTAGTACCAATCTCACTTATTTCCACTGTCCTGAATTGGTTGCATTCAAATCCATTACATGGACACCCTGGGTTCTCATTAATGTCACAGAAAGCCAAATCATTGTTTTATTGGCATACAATGCTTACAGATATAAAAAGACACATAGCTAATTGTCGCACATGTCAGGAAAACAAAGGGCATACGAAAACACCTGTCAGCCTAGGAGCTTATCCTGTGCCCAATCAACCCTTTGAAAGAATACATTTAGATTTATTAACAGGATTTTACGAGTCAGACAGAGGAAATAAGCACCTCTTAGTAAGTATAGATGCTTTAACTCGATATACAGAACTAATAGCGCTTAAAACTAAAACTGCGATTGAATGCGCTAGGAAGTTTTACGAGTGTTACATTTGTAAACATGGAATTCCACACATGATAATCTCAGACTCGGGTGGTGAATTTAATAATCACTTTCTTACCTCACTGTGTGAATTCCTCAACATAAAGAAGATTAATACCATGATATATCACCCAGAGTCGAATGGGCTAGTGGAAAGAGCAAATAGGAAGATATTAAATATATTGAGGGTAACACTAGGGGGATCAGACCCCAACTGGGATATTGCAATACCGGCGGCACTGAGTACTCTGAATCATTCATATCATATATCAATTAAAATGTCACCGCATGAAGCATTGTATGGTACCCCAGTTAGAACACCTTTCCATGTATTAACGCCTACAACTAATCTATCAAATCCTTTAAAAGAATGTATAAATGCAAGTATAAGTCGATATGATATCCTTCGAAAGAATTTAGAAGAATCACAAATCATAATGAAAAGGAATCATGATAAAATAGCGAAACCAACTAAAACATATACCGTGGGTGATAACATCTATATTCAAATCAATGTCAGAAAAGGGCTCAACTATAAACTAACACCTAAGTTTGAAGGCCCATTTAACATTTTGGAAACATTAACGGCCAATAGGTTTAGAGTTCAAAACGTTTCCCAACCCACGGATGAGAGAATAGTACCATTGGCTCTCATAAGAAATTAAAAAGAAAAGAGAGGAAAAGAGGTGAAGGAAAATTTTATTCTATTTTATGTGATTAAAAGTTTTCTTTTTAATTCAGGAGTAATTACATATATTTTTTCTCGTTACAGGTTTCCAAGATGAATTTTTTGTTGTTGGGAGTGATATTGTTCGCTCAGACATTTTTCTCGTATGGGATGAGCTCTAAGACTAAAAATATATATTTTAAATATGGCAATATAGTTGAAAGACAAGAAGACATTTTTATTACATCAACCAACGTAATTGTAGAAGTGAATATGCAAGCAATTTTTCTTCAAGAGAATGATGTCATTAGCTTAAGAACCGCCATTTCAAGGTTTTCTGCATCATTGGATGAGTTGCATAGAAGACATTTTCATTTGACTACAAAGAGTTTGCTTGGATCAACATTAAAAGTTGCAGAGATGCTATCTGATGACTTGAAAAATAAGACTGGCGAGACAGGATCTTTGGCTTATGACCTTTTGATGTGGACTGTAGGACACGAACATAAAGAAAGACGGAATCCGTTTATTTATGCTGCATTAGGCATCTTTGGGTCTGTTGCAAGTTTAGGTTTAGGAATTTCCAATCGTCTTAAAATTAGTAATCAAAATAAGAAAATTGAGTTCTTGACTCATAAAGATGAGTTGATTATGTCAGAACTAAGGAATCAGTTAGCTTCAATCAATAAAATTATGGATTTGTTAAATGAACATTCAGATAATATCGTTCAAATTATGGAAGTACAGGATTTGTTGGCAACATTAACATATTATGATTCAAAGATAGATCACATACATAACAGAATTACACATTTCATTGAGAAATCCAAGGATTATGTAGAAGCTATCACGTTAGCAACTAAAGGTGTATTGTCGCCCCATTTGTTGCCTATAAGTTACTTAAAATTAATTCTGAAGAACGGAAGGGATAAACTAGGCTATGTTCCTTTGTTAGACGAACATAGGTTAGAATTTTATTACAGCCTAATTACAGTAAACGTAGATAATAACAAGATTAGGATTACAATTCCCTTTGATTCTTCTGATGCCTGGCAATCTTACAGGATACACCATTTCCGACTTTCATGACGAATCACTCAAATCCAGTAATATCCAGTTTGACAGGACACGTATTGATTTCCCCAGACAAGGAAACATATACGGTCATTAAAGACTTAAATCAATTAACTCACTGTTCAGACGCAATGGATAGAAAAATATGTACAGCTGACTCATTTGAATTCCATAAAAACTTAATGGATTCATGCGAGTTAGGTATAGTGCTAGACGGTGCTCTCTCCCATACAAGTGAAAATTGTCTGGGTAAGCTTTATCCCTTTGACAATAATGAGTTCAATTGCAGACTGAATAATGGCTCGTGGATACGATACGACAAGGACGGCTTCAATGTATCATGCCCTGACGGATCCACGTCCTTCACCAATATCTTCGTCGCAGAAGATGGTTGTGTCGGGACTTCCCCGAATTCCATGGTGACTGGTCTACGGACAATCATCAGAGAACGAGCCTACTTCGCGAACTTCACGTGGACCTCTACAATGCCAGCACTTCCTCTCCCGTACAACGGACATGTGGCAAAGCGGTTGATGAAACTTACCGAAAAGGACCACCTGTCACCGACTTATAAGGAAATTCTTCACCCCATACTACTAGCTGGTTTGTGTATCACGGTGGTGATATTTATCGCCGTGAACATCCTTGTTTGGCGTAGGTTACGGCACAGCAAGCAGCTAAAAAGGAATGAGTTGCCTAGCCCCGACAATACGCCCTATTTGATCCACTTCAAAGCTGTTTGAGTGGCCACCTCATTCGCTAAGGGAATAATTTGTCGGGAAGATGTTTGTATGAAAAGCTGATTAGTACGCTAATAATATGTAATTAAAGAAATTTTCTACATTTGCATTGTTAAAAATACATTTAAAACAACATTTAAAAAAAATAATAAGTAAAATAAAAAAGGATATAAATCATTTTTTCTCTCGGCATCTAATAAAAATATATAAGCCGGAATGTTAAAAAAGAAAAGAGAAAAAAAAATAAAATATATAACAGAATCTATGGGCATCTAATAAAATATATCAGCCCTATATATATATATATATATATATATATATATATATATATATATATATATATATATATATATATATATATATATATATATATATATATATATATATATATATATATATATATATATATATATATATATATATATATATATATATATATATGTACGAAACCATGGTACGTGTACGTACCAGGAATTCGTGTTTGTGCACTAAAAATTGAGTATTTTGTTTCTGACAAAAGTAACAATTATTCTTTATCAAGTTACCGAATCATATGTAAGTCAGAAGTTTTTTTGTTTTTGGTACCATATAATCATTTGCTAGCAATGTACCATATATATGATCTTGGTTTTATCATGCATTTTTCTTTTTGCTTTGGTAATATCTTTTTTGTATGCATTATTGTTATTATTTTTTAATGTGCCTATTTGGACATTCGTCCTCGGTTGATTATGGCTAAAGTTAAACAAAGAATAATACGTATGTCCAGTCACACCTAATAACCATGTTTTGGCTTGTTGTTAAATTTTTGTAAAAAAAATTGAGATAGCTGGCCGAGCTACTGTAATGATTAGAATAGTTAATATTACATGTTTAAAACAAATGACGTAATATGTCATGTTGGTTGGAGGAGCTAACCCTGGGATTTGCTGTAGTCATTCAAATCGTAAACAGGACATACAATGCAAACCTATGCAAACCTCGGCAAATTGACATTCTTCTTAAACGTCAACACATTGTCTCAGCGTGTGAAAGTTTGTGACGTCACCGGATGCAGGTGTCTTCCGATTTTGTGACGTGTCTAAAGTAAACTAAGCATACGATATCTGTGATATCGATAATATAGTCAGTTCATATCTATACTTCACCAGAATTGGTCATCTGGACCAACCCAGCTTCCTCCAGTGATGGAGATGTTTAACTCTGTTGTTTTTATAGAATAAATGCTTAAAAACTATTAAGATGTATTCATTTTCATACATCTGAAACAACACTTACTCAATGTGTGCTTATAACAGTAGCACACCAATATATGTACAGTATACTCTATTGAATATCATGTTTATAGTTTCCTCGACGTGGATGTTTATGAAGAGGTTTTCCAAATCAATAGAAACTATATCTCAACTGCTGATTTCAATGAATATGTACCAGGTATATAAGGGTTGAGAATCTCATTTAAGAATTTTGCAATCTTGGTGGTTCGTTACCTTATATGTTTTCACAGTAAAATAGCAGTACCCCAGCACATATTCACCTTTTTTTTTTTTTTTTTTTTTTTTTTCTTTTTTAATTTAAAGATGTCCTTTTGATTCTGCCCTACTCAAAAGCTTGGACATCCTCTTTTTTATGTTCTAAGTTAGGTCCTTCATCTATTCCACGTATTATGCCTTTTTTATGCTTAACATAAACCAGTGATTTGTCACCTCTCCGTAATATAATGTCGATGCCGTTAGGTAATTCTTTGGTGGCTTCCACCATGCCTAATGAATAGTGTTTAGTTTTGAATCTTCTTCACTGGCGTCAGGCATTTCACATGATCTCTTAAAAGACGGCTGATATCATGTTTATTTTCCCTTTACTCTATAGTTGTAGGAGATGGTTTTTAAGGACCTCTGTCTCATCTCTCCTTATGTAGTAAAATTTAAGACCCAGCTAATGAGAGACCGCGGATGGTTTGTTAGTTCAATTCCTTCCAGATAGAGGAAGCTATCTTAGAGCTGCTCGCTCCTGAAAAGTCTTCCGGTGAGTATCAACAATTTCGGGCAGTGGCTCACTGTTACAAATTAAGTGTAATTTTTCAGTTCCGTGAACTCATAAGTGTTCTGTTGGATTCTTGTAGTGGTGTGTAGTAGTATATCTATTGTATTGTCTTCTTTGCTTCAGTTTCTTGGACTCTCACAGTGGATTCTTTGATTTGTTGTCAGAGAAGCTTTTTTCTATCTTCTCCCCATATTTCTCTGCCCGACACTGCTCTTTATGCTTTTTGGGAAATAGATTCTATCTGACGCAATTGCCTAAGTAGGGTCAAAATGTTTCCTGCACAGATCCACATATCCCATAGTTTCTTTGGATGCTCCGGCATGAGTTTTTGGTTATAGAAATGATGATTATTTACTTTCATTTATTCAATCACTACAACACTATCAGCAATCTAATATCTTTATCAAGGAATTACTGACTTGAGTTACTTTACAATTACTATTATATGAGTGGGTTTAGCTGAAAGTTAGACTTTAATTATAGACACCATATATTGTATGACAAGTGTCAATACTGTATTTAGGGTCATAAATAAAAAAAAAATAAAAAAAATGGCTAGAAAACACTGTTCTAATCAGTATTCTCTGCTAAGGGGCTTTTGGGGAATACCTGTATGGGCTGTGAAATTTCGTTGAATTTCGTTTTTATAACGTCTTCTGTCTTGGTGTCTGAATATTGATTAACCGTTGTCTTATTATGTTTAGTTTGACATGTCGTTCCAATATGTGTTGTGAGTGAATAAAACATTCACACATAGCACATAGTTGAAAACCCTTTACTTATTATAAATTCTACATATGTTTCCGTCAACATGAAAGCGTTTGTGTATGCACCTGTATATGTAAAATAATTGTTGTTATTATTAGCCGAACTACAACCTGGTTGGAAAAGCAGAATGCTACATAATAATAGGCTCCAACAGAGAAGGTAGCCCAAAGGAATAAAAAGTAAACGAATAGCAAATAAAACGAATATAAAATATTCTAATATCAGTAACAGCGCTAAGTAGATATGCCATATATTAAACTATAAAAAGATACTCATGTCAACCTGTTTAACCGAAAAAGATTTTACAAAAGGTTTGAACTTCTGAAGTCCCATTGATCCAACCACCTAAATAGGAAAGTCATTCCACAATCAGGTCGGAGCTGTAATAAATCTTCTAGAATAATGTATAATATTCTGCATTCTGAAGAAGAAGGCATACCTGTTAGAATTAACTACATACTTAGTACCACGTACATAAAGGAATAGAATGAGAAGATCTGAATACACTGGATGAATTAAATTATTAGAAATCTTATGCTACATGCATAAAGAAATAAGTGAATGACGGTGAAAGAGAATAATATCCAGATCAGGAAGAGGCAATTTAATAGACTGGTATTGTCTATCCAACAAATTAAGACGAGAGTAAGCAGCTGAAGATCAAACAGAAAAAGAGCACTCAGATTAAATCATAACATTTGCCAAGGTTAAACCGATCACCGAAAATCATAAAAGGCTTTCTCAATAAACCCATTTACGTGCTACTGAGGTAAAAAGAAACCGCCCTGAAGGATGTTTCAGAAGTAAATTTGCAATCAAGAATCATACTTGGATGTTGAGGAGCCACTGTCATCGACATACTTACATTCATACCTTAATTTTTATCATGGTTTAACTTCATACCCCATAATTTTCACCATGTGCTAAATTAACCCTGAGAATAATGGTGACAGACTCATACCATAAATACTCTTGCCGAAGGTTAACGACAATATTTCATGACTTTATTCAAGTAACTTTAAATCTATTTCATTTGCACGGGAGCGAATTTCACACTTCCTTGTTGTTTTACTTTCTGGTGCCTGTTTCGAGAGCTGAAGTTTCCAAACTTCAATTTACCACCAACAACTTTGGCAGAACTTTTGTGACACGTTGTTAACTTCCTCGATTTCATTATTGTATATTACTTATCCACCGGGGGTTGGAGTGCCTTAATCTCTTTATTCTAGCCACGGCATATATCCAACGCCGTGCATCCATCCATCCATCCGTTGCTTTTAGTTTATAGTTTCTTCCATTTTTTTTTTCATTTCCTATCCTTTGCCATCAAATTAAAGTTAATCAGTAATTGGAAACGTACCCTACGAAATTTATTGCTAAAAAGATAGACAATTAGCCTACCATTATTCAGTTTTCTTTCTCAATCACCTTCCGCAGTCTTATATGTGTTGTGGATTTAGGTGACAAATGTTGAGAGTAACTGGAATGGAAGAGGGCCATAAATTGACATTTTTAGTCACCAGAATATCTATGTAATGACTATTACTTTTATTTGTGTCTTTGCTGATATTTCCTTTTCCAGATTTCACCCATGAATTTTAATTTCAGGAGTTATTGAGGGAAGTACATCAGTGATGGTTGATCTTACGGAGAAAGGACATCTTATTACAAAATGATTTTTTTTTATGATTGCATGGAAGAGGATACACTAATGGGTTATTAGATATAGTAAGAAAAGATGCTTTTATGTAATAAGGAAACACACACACACACACACACTCTCTCTCTCTCTCTCTCTCTCTCTCTCTCTCTCTCTCTCTCTCTCTCTCTCTCTCTCTCTCTCTCTCTCTCTCTCACTGATTCAAGAACACAAAAGTAATAAACTTGAAATTTTCGTCACTGAAATGAATAATTAAGTTTACAATGATGGAAAAAGAGATTTCAATGAAAAGTTATCACTCGTAAACTCTAAATCTGGAGAGAAGTAAGAGGAAATGACCACCTTAATAGGAACAACTATGATGAATGAAGAGGAAATAAGAGCATAATTCATCAGACAGACAGGTTCCAATTTAATTCTTGAAAAAGGGAAAATGGAGGGATTTGGGTTTAATGAAGGAAAGAAGAAAAAACAATGTCTAAACAAAATAGGTGAAACATACTTATCTCTCTCTCTCTCTCTCTCTCTCTCTCTCTCTCTCTCTCTCTCTCTCTCTCACACACACAAGTGCACGCACTGATAATAGAAAAACCTATTTAAGCTTGCCATTTCATGTTTCATATTTTTAATGCTTGTGTCATTATTATCCTAAATCATTTATATATATGCTTCTTATGTCTTTTTTATAAGTCAGTTATGTCTAGTCCGTTTTTTTCTGATCAGATCTGGTCGCTATCTGTCCCATTGGTAACCCTGGATTGACCAGGCTATGTTTTCACAGCCGTCCCGAGGACACTTTCCCGGAAATCTCAGATTGGCTTTGCAACAAAAGGACTCCCCAATATAGTATAACTGGCTCAAAATGTACTATATGGAGTACAACTCACTATTACCAGCCGCCCATACAGCCAAGCATTTTCAGGTCTCTAAACAACCATTGTGGGACCAAAATGCTTTGCTCAGCCACAAGGAAATGACCAGTATCACTCGCCTGAAACCCACCTTAGACTGCTCTCCTTGGGAAGCGAACATATTTTGTGCCCTCTGGGCATGAGGCTTACCCAAACCTGTATGTGCCGCCATCCTGAATGTTGATACCTTGCCCGTGAAGGACCTGATGACCAAAGTCAATGCCATTATGGGTAGCCAGTACACCTCTTGCAAGACCACCGTCAATCCCTTGACTCTATACGATGAGGACGACCATTCAACACCTACTGAAGCTAACGGGATTGTGGTAGGACACAGAGACCCACCCCACGACATGCCGGACCAGCGGCATAGCCGCCCACCAAACACATATGCTGCCCCTCTATCCCTCCCAAACCAATGACCTCTACAGCCCCTTAACAACGCCCACCAGCAGCAGTTATACTACTACCACTCCAGATTCGGACCTGCTGCGAAGAAACGTGTGGATGGTTGTCAATGGCCAAAAGACTTGTAAGTAGGCCATTGCTTGTGGCAGTGGCCTCCCCTGCCACTAATATTTTCTCTTTACATGATGCAGTTACTGATGTGCATTTTTTGGATAACACTAGTACTTGCTGTTCCATTCTAGTAATGTCACTCTCCAGGACACATCATAACCATTTTCATCCTGCTAATGTCCCCAGCTTCCAGAGCATCTGAAATCCCCATCCACGGGTATGAGAAATTTACGCTATCGTTTGGGAGTGCCAAATACCTTTGGAAGTTTCTTTTTACCAATTTAAATTTGCCGATAACTAGTGACGATTTCCTCAGACATTTCCAACGCAGACTCCTACTAGTCAACACCTCTTCAACTTGTCCCTTCTGACCTCGCACTCCACATCAACACACACACGGAAGCCTAAGCCAACCTGCTCACATTGTACCTGGAAGTCTCTCGGCAAAACTTCACCAAATGCTCAAATTTCCCGCCAAGTATGGTTTTTATCACCATATCAAGACAACGCTGCCCTGGTGTTTACTAGATTCAGTCATCTGGTCATGGATTGTTTTGCAGCTGCTATATGAACATTTGTCGAAATGGAAAAAACAAGCCTTTTTAAAAGGCCTGAAGCCCATGGTCGTCATCCCCTTTGGCACATATACATTCATTTTCTCCTATTTTTGGCCTTGATAATGCTGGGGCCACTTCTCTAATGCCTCATGGATGGCATCTTTGGGGACCTTCCCTTCTGCATCTGTTATGTTGATTACATGCTAGTGTTCTTTCCCTCCAAATAGGAACAATTCCATTCCCTATACATTGTTCTTGACTGCCTGCTACAGAATGACCTTGTAGTCCGGTATGACAGTGTACCTTTGTCGACAATGAAGTGTCATTTTTAGGGCACTGCCTCTTTGAGAAGATACTAGCTCTTCAGAACTTCCCCACGCCATCATCTATCAAAGCATCGCAAGAATTCTTGGACATGATAAACTATCCTCACTGGTTTTTTCCAGCCATCTCCGCAAATTTCCTGGGCATCGCCTTACATCAGACAACCGCATACAACCCTGCAGCTAATGGAATGCTTGAACATTTTCATTGCATCTTCAAAGCCTCTTTGATATCCCTCTGTAATGATCCCAACTGGTTTACTCAACTTCTATGGGTTTTCCTTGGATTAAGGACTACTTCTAAAGACAACCTGGATGTCTCAGCAGCTGAAATGGCGTATGGCTACTTGTTGGTCATCCTTGCTGAATTTTTTTCTGCCTGCAACCTTCTCCAATAATTTCCAGAACCTATGTCTCGTTATGGGGAAATATACTTCCTACAACCAGACTTGATAGCCCTTAACGAAGCAACTAATACCAAAAGATTTCAACACCAAAACACATGTCTTCATGAGCGCTGACACGTGTAAGCCACCGATGACGCTCGCTTACAAGAGCCCATTCCTTTTTATCTGTCGGAAACTTAAGGCTTTCTTAATTAACATTCGTGACAAAGAAAACTTGGTCTCCATTGATCAATTAAAACCTGTGTATCTCCTGAAAGATAGTTTGTCTACAGTTCACTTCTATAGAGCAGGGTGCCCTATTTCACCTGCATGTCTGTTTTATGGGGGAACCATGTACTGTAGGTGTATACATACTGATACTTTGTAATATTCTCTCTCTCTCTCTCTCTCTCTCTCTCTCTCTCTCTCTCTCTCTCTCTCTCTCTCTTTTCGATACTGATGATAATAAAAGCTGTTTAAGCTTGCCATTACATATTTCATATTGTTAAACTTTTTATGTTATTTTCATCCTCAACCATTTGTATACAGTATAAGTTTGTTATGTCACAATAATAAATCAGTCATGTCCAGCCCGTCATTCTATTAAGACGTAGTCGCTGTTTGCCACCTATATCTGTTATTAATCATCCAATTATCTTCAAATACCTACGGTATATCTAAGCAATCCATGTTTGCCAACGGTTATACTCATATAAGCGGATGGGCAGCTTGGTGGAGTACTGAGAGCTTTGGGTGTGGAGGAAATGCCCCCCTATATCTCGATGAAGTCACTGGCAGCAGGGTGACGGATCGGGTGTAAGGCAATGACCAAACTGTCTCTTTGGCATTTACTCCTGATGCCTGATGGTTGATCTTACTAGAATTAGTACTGATCGGCAGGGGCGTTTGCCTTAGTCAGATAGGCACTGCATATCACAAGGAACTGGCTATTCTTTGATGTATAAAGAAAATGAATCCTTTATTTATTTAGTCAGGCATGGAAAGAGATCATAGAATGGCCCACAGTTCCGGGTGTAGCTGGGTGCTTAGAATCTCTCGGTTTATAAAAACTAAAGAAAAATTGAAAATAGGTAATTGGAATGTTAGAACCATGAATCAGATTGGAAAGGGACAGCAAGTGGAGAGTGAATTTATAAAATATAATTTGGATATCTTGATAAGGAAACTTTACACCAAGGCAATATAGATATATATCTTCTCAGGAAGATCAAAGAGACTTGGAAGAGAAGGGGTAGGAATGGTGATGGCACCAAGAGCAGAAAAGGCATCAACCGAGTGGAGAGCTATAAATAGTAGATTGTTACGAGTCAAGTTCAAATCAAAGTAGAACAATATGAGTATTATAGTATGCTATGCTTCAACAAATGATTCCCCTGAAGAAAGAAAAGATGAATACTATGAATAACATCAGAGTGTAATAGATGAGATCCCGTAGAGAGATATGAAAATTATGATTGGAGACTTCAATGCTAAAGTTGGAAGAAATAATCAAGGGATAGAGAATGTGATGGGTGTCGGGAGGCTTGAGAAAGTTGCAAATAAAAATGGAGCACATTTCATATGTTTCTGGTCTGCAGTCTTGTCAATAGAGGTACTCTTTTTCAACACAGGGACATTCACAAGTATACATGGACTTCATATGGCAATTACAAATATTGGATAGATCCCAATGCCATTAATAAAGAGAGGAGGACTCTGAGAATTGTAAGAGATTTTAGAGGTGCAGATATTGGTAGCAATCACCAGCTTCTCATTGTTATCCTGAAATTAAAACTGAAAGCACCCAACAGAGAAATAGATAGAATACCTAGGTTCAATTGATACAACTAAGCTTCTAGAAGAACACAGAGAACCATTTGCAATTGAATGTAGGAATCGATTTGCATTCTTAGAGACTAAGAGACGAAGAACAGACAATTAATGAAGAATGGTCTGATATTAATTAAGAACATATATCAGTCATTTGGTAGTGAAGTCTTGGGACACGCAGTTACAAGGAGAAGCCCATGGATATCAAATGATACTTGGGATACTATAAAAAGGAGAAAAAGACAGAAATTGATTGTTGAAAGTTTCTGAGGAAGTAATGAAAATTACAAGGATGAGCATGCTAAGTATTACAGTATTGATAGTGAGGTAAAAAGTAAAGCCAAGAATGACTGGAGAGAACATTTAGACAGTAAAGCAGATGAGGATGACAAAGCTATGAATTCAGTAAGTAGCTACAGTGTGCAAATTACTCACAGAATTATTAATGAAATCTCCACTGGGGTAAAGAAGAAGAAGCACATACCTATCATAAAGAGAGATGGCTCTTTTATAACACCAGAAGAAGAAGAAAAGCAACATTAGATGGAACACTATAGTGAGGTTATGATTCGGAGATACGAAGGGGATAATTTAATTGATGTATCTGAAGCTCATGAAGACCTTGATGTGCCAATGAATGAATTCAGTGTGTTTGGAGTCGAAGTTATCCTAAGAAAAACTAGAGATGGAAAACCCCGGGATACGATGGAATAACTGCGGAGATGATACTGGCCGAAAATGAAGTGACTCCCAAACTACTTTCAAGATTATTTTGTAGAATGTGTCATAAAGAGGCAAAACTTGACGAATGGAGATTAGAAGTGTTAGTGCAAATAGCAATAAAAAGAGATCTGACTGTTTGAAATAATTACAGTCATAACTCTTATGTCAGTTGTTAGGAAAATATATAGTCAGTTTATTCTAAAGAGACTGGAGAGAAAGATTGATGAAAAGCTGAAATATGAAAAAGTATGATATAAAAAGTCAGAAGTTACACTGACCAGATTTTCATTTTGATACATGTACAACAATGCGTAGAATATAGAAATCCACTTTAGATAGCATTTGTGGACTATGAAAAAGCCTTTGATAGTGTGCACAGGCAAATTTTGTGGAGAGTCTTACATTATTATGTAAATTTGATCAAGTCTGTTCATGAGCATTGCAAGTGCAAAGTTTATGTTAATGGAGTCTTATCAAATGAATTTCCAGTGAAGAGTGGAGTATTCAAAAGGAATGTGTTGCCACCGATGTTGTTTATCCTCCTCATGGAATTTGTAATGTGTAGAACAGTCAGAGATGATGAAGGATTGGACTGTATTGGTGATCTAGAGAATGCTGATGATGCTGTCCTTGTTAACAGAACAGCACAAGATTAACATTGCTTGCTTACCAGAATGCATAAAATATCACACGAGCTTAGCGTGAAGATCAATAGATGGAAGACAGACGATAAGAACGGAGTATGCAATGGAAGATGAAAAATCATTTGAACGAGAAAGGATTAATGAGGTAGAATCATTGAATTATTTAGAAACTTTGATCTCCAATGCAAGGTCTTTAGAATTAGAGTCCGGTGAAAGATTGAAAAAAGCAAATCAGACAATAGTTAGGTTAAGTAAAATCTGGAAATCAAATCGCCTGAAATTATATATAAAAATCAGACTATATATCAGTTTAGTGAGATCGATGGTACTCTCTGGACATGATTCGTGGCATGACAATGAAACAATCTCCAATAGATTAAGTAGATTTGAGAAAAATATCTCCAGAAGGATATTAGGAGTTAAATGTCAGAAGAGGATTAGGAATGTAACTATAAGAGGGATTACTCGAGTGCAATTTGTTGATGAGATCATGATGAGGGGTAGATGGCGATGGTTTTGGCATGCTCTTCGCACTCCCCAAGAGATATTAATTCACCAAACGTTCAGTTGAGCTCCACAAGGCACTAAAAGAGTTGAAAGACCCAGGCCTACATGGCTGAGGACTATGAAGCGCGGAGGAGGTGATAAATGGGGAAGTATAGAATTAAAAGCTCAAAATAAAGACGTCAGGCGAAATTTAACCATGTCCCTTTGCGTCAATAGGCGTAGTAGGAGATGATGATGATGATTTTAATAAGAGAGAGGCCAAATTTTTAGTTCAACATGAACGTCGTAACATTAGTTTTCAAGGCAATCATGTCTTTATATCTATATCTGTTAGTACTTGATCGACTGAACATTTGTAATATTCATTTTGAAAAGTAACTGAAGAGCCTTTCCTTTTCTTCCCATGCCACTTAGTTACTTCTGGATTTTATGGTAAGCTCCATGACTGTCTATTACCACCGACTCAATATTATTATTATTATTATTATTATTATTATTATTATTGTTATTATTATTATTATTATTATTATTATTATTATTTGCTATGCTACAACCCTAGTTGGAAAAGCAGGATGCTATAAGCCCAGGGGCCCCAACAGGGACAATAGCCCTGTGAGGAAAGGAAACAAGGAAAAATTAAATGTTTCAAGAACAGTAACAATATTGAAATAAATATTTCCTATATAAACTATAAAGAACTTTAGCCAAACAAGAGGAAGGGAAATTAGATAGAATAGTGTGCCTGAGTGTACCCTGAAGCAAGAAAACTCTAACCCAAGACAGAGGAAGACCATGGAACAGAGGCTATGACACTACCCAAGACTAGAGAACAGTGGTTTGATTTTTGAGTTTCCTTCTCCTAGAAGAACTACTTACCACAGCTAAAGAGTCTCTTCTATCCTTACCAAGAGGAAAGTAACCACTGAACAATTAAAGTGCAGTAGTTAACCCCTTGGCCGAAGAATTGTTTGGTAATCTCAGTGTTGTCAAGTGTATGAGAATAGAGGAGAATCTTTAAAGAATAGGCCAGACTATTCGGTGTATGTGTAGGCAAAGGGAAAGAACTGTAACGAGAGAGAAGGATCCACTGTAGTACTGTCTGACCAGTCAAAGGACCCCATAACTCTCTAGCGGTAGTATATCAACGGGCGGCTGGTGCCCTGGCCAACCTACTACCTACTAAAATAGAGTAGACTAACAACTAGATACCTACAGTAACTCTCTGTTTAGGTAAGAATACGCACAACGGATTTTCCAGGAACCATTCATATATCAATTACTGTTTTGTTGGTTTGAGTGTTACACATTCTAGTTATGCCTAACTAGGTAGTAGGTTGGCCAGGGCACCAGCCACCCGTTGAGATACTACCGCTACAGAGTTATCGAATCCTTTGACTGGCGACACAGTACAACATTCAGTGGCCGCTTCCCTCTAAGTAAGGGGAGAAGAGACCTTTTAGTTATGGTGAGCAACTCTCATAAAAGGACATTCCCAAATCAAACCATTGTTCTCTAGTCTCGGGTACTGCTATAGCCTCTGTACCATGGTCTTCCACTGTCTTAGGTTAGAGTTCTCTTGCTTGAGGGTACATTCAGGCACGCTATTTTATCTTTATTTTCTTCCTCTTGTTTTGTTGAAGTTTTTATATTTTATAAAGTTGATATTTATTTTAATGTTGCTGGGCTACTGTTCATAAAATATTTTATTTTTCCTTATTTCCTTTCCTCACTGGGTTATTTTCCCTGTTGGAGACCTGGCTTATAGCATCTTGCTTTTCCAACTAGAGTTGTAGCTTAACAAATACTACTACTACTACTACTACTACTACTACTACTAATAATAATAATAATAATAATAATAATAATAATAATAATAATATTAATAATAATAATAATAATAATAATAATAATAATAATAATAATAACTGTAATTTTTTTCATTGTTTATAAGCATCAATAGAGGAAAAGTACCAGCTAACCTTTCGGAATGAAACATTGCTTATTAGTTTGATTGTATTAAATATTTAATGAAGGTGTGATAATAAAGTATCTATTATTGATTTTTTGTGTAGTAATAGCCACAAGGATACATTTCAGAACAGGGTAATATAATGAAAAGTCTATACAATATAGGTAGAAAATCTAAAAGAATCAGAGGCAGAAATATGATGCTTAAAAAAGATATAAGAAATACCTCTTGTTGGTAAAATACCTGTTAAAACCACTTTTGTACTTTTTGTGCATAGAAAGGCTTTGTGAAGATATTGCAGTGGTAAACTCGTGGTCCTAAAAGACAGACACGTTATAAAAAGCTACTAGTTACGAAAATTTATATACTTGCAAACATTAAGGCTCTATGATATCTTTATTTTGCGTTAGTATTATAACCATATTTAGAATGTTCACAAATATCCCATTATCAAGTCGATAAAGTTATAACACATAGATGGTTATAATCTCAGTCCCTGTACGAGGTTATCAGGTGTAGATAATTCATCATGTCTTTATTTCATAAGTTTAAACAGCTGCTTCGCCTTCTTAAATGAGAATTATTGCACTATTACGCATACTGTTACACAGATTCATCCATCAGGTTAACGACACTAGCTGATGCATATGCAACCGTAGTGTTATTAGTGTATCGGTGTCATAAATACACTCATAAATCATATTTAGTAGGGGGTTATAGATTCTTTCATATTAAATAGAAACTAGAACCGATCGATTTATCTCCTTCAGTTTTATTTAGTATTTGTATAATACAAAGAATGATCAGAGCTATGAAAAATCTTATGTAACATACATAATGAACTTACTGAACGATAGTTCCAGAGATTAATATTAAGATCACGAATAAGAAATTCAATAGACTGTAGGGTACAGTCCAAGAAATTAGGATATAATTCAGCAGCTAAACAGAGGAACAATATGAACAGGGTAGAATAAAAAGAAAATTAAAAGGTTCTTTCAGAATACATTGGTTACCGAATATCTTAAGACTTTATCAGTAATCCAATTTTTGTACAATTGCCGAAAAATACCAAATGAGTTACTCAGAAATAAATTTGCAATCAAGAAGCACTTGTAGTAAATTTGCAATCAAGAATCACTTGCCGGGATATGAATCTTGTTTGGGTTGAACTTCATACCATCATATTTTGCACCGTGGAGTAATCTTCAATGGATCTCTATTAAAGGATTCTGTAACATCCGATCTACAATCAGGAGGTGGAATTAATAGAGAGTACAGTCACCTCCATATGCAGCAAACTTCTATACTACAGTAGGCTAAACCACATATCATGTGTATATAGTATGATCAGTAATGGGCCAAGGATACTACCTTGAAAAATATCAAATATCCCATTCATATACTCATTATGATTCCTATCAACTACAAATTTTGCAATTAATTGCTAAATGAGTTTGAAAAGACAGCACTAAAATCAAGGCGAATTATATGAATTTTGTAACCATAATCAATAGATAACTGCAAAACATTATAAGTTGTAAGAATGGCATCATACGCTCCAAGGTATTTTCAAAAGCTAAATTGAAAACTAGTGAACAGATTCCCTTCTGCATACCTTCCCAAAAGACATGAAAAAGATTTAGATAACAAGGGAGTTATGGAAATTGGGTGGTAATCTGTAGGTCTAGAGCTACCACAAACACATTCACATAAGGGAGTAACATTACCAATTATCCAAGTGCAAAAAGACCATCTTCTTCATAACTTGCAGAAAATAACAGACATCCTATGAGTTGAGAATCAGTGGTCTTTATTAAAAACAAAGAAAAAATACAATTCTGCTTCACAACTCCATAATTACCAAGGTTCGACAAGATTGTTTTAATTTCACTTAACTTGAAGGCTAAACTCGTTAGTTTAGCTACAGGAAAATAGGAATGAAGAAGACAGAGTTTTTAATCACTCTGCTTACTGTCAAACCATCTGGTTCAAGTCACGGAGGACCTGTAAGGTCTACAAAAAAACAGTGTAAATTAAGAGTTACCCACCACTTACGTTTGTATGCTGTACCAGAAATGGTTTCTTTTATTTTAAAATTGCAATAATTTTCTGTTGAAGGATAAACTTTCTGACCAACGGCTCTTAGTTCAGCATGGCTATTCCAAATCAAATCTGATCTATTACTCTTCCAAAGATAATAGACCTCCTGTTTCTGCAAATAACCATTTCTGCAATCATCATTGAACCATGGTTTGTTTTTCACTTGGTATCTAAACACGAGGGAAGCGATACACATATAAATTCTTTAGACTAGATTCTCATCCAAAAGAACACCAGGCTAAACACTTTTAACCAATCGTGACTAATTCAAATGCAAAAAAAAAAAAAAAATAAATAAATACCACCTACAAGGCCCTGCTAGTCAGCCTTAGAGTTTATGTATATCTTGAATGAGTATGAAAACAAGGCATGATCAGATATACCAAGAGTAAAAAAAATATTACCTGTAATAACACCAGGCAAGTAGGTCCATGCAATTAAAAGACCTGTTAGTAAATTCAAAGACACAGACTAAAGCTCTTAAGACATGGCATTTAGTGGGATAAATAGAATTTAACTACTACCTACGGTGGGCATTGCAATCACCAGCAAGCACAGAAGAAGCCTTTCTATCATCTGCTAGTATCTTAGCCAGAATAGTAAGAAGGCAATCGAAGATTGAATTATTTAAGTCTGGATTCTGATAGATCGAACACAAATAAAAGTTGGTATGCTTGCCAAAAAACTTTATGACCTGAATCTCATCAAATCCACATTCATAGCAAGACTTGTGAGAAGTAGGGTAGACAGTACTAATATACACTACCCTTTCCCTAATAATGGCTTCCCAATTTAAAATCATCGGTATCTTAAAGCTTGAAAGGAGCTCAGATGAATGCCTCATTTTAAAAATCAAAGTTTTTGAGCATAATAGAATATCATATTGTCTAGAGATAACTTTAAGGTTTCGAATATTTCCATGAAGTCCATGAATATGGCAATACATTAGATTACATTGGCAAAGTCTACAGTAGAACACACTGGTCCCTAACTTTTCTCAATATCTCCAGGCAGAATAAATACTAAAATTGTAAAAAGGTTTCATCATATTTGAAAATAAACGTGACAACAATGATAAAAACAACATGTCTATTTTTCTACCATGGCATTTCCCCAAATTTTGGATGTAGTTTACGTGATTAAAAAAAGGAAAAAAAAAAAGGTGAATTTTTCTACTCATGGATCCTTACTCAGCCGAGTTTGGTTCATACTTCCAGGGTACCACAGCCCAACCTTCCCTGTCTTTCACCCATTCATTTATATTTCTAGTATGCTCTTTTGTCTCTCTCAGTATCTACCTTCCTGTCACCTAGAGATCTCTTCACTCCATTCATCTACCCAAACCTTGGCCTTCCTCTTAAACTTCTCCAAATTACTCTTGCATACAACATCTTCATCAGCATACTACCATTTTCCATCCTCTCTACATGGCCAAACCATCTCTATACATTCATATCCACACTAGCTGCTGATTCATTTCTCATACCAGTTCTCATCTTCTCTGCTTTGTTCCTAACCCTATACAATCAAGATACACCAGCCATACTCCTCATAACACAATCAATTTCTGTCTCCCCATCACTTTCATTCCCCACAACTCCGATCTAGAACATTACCGTTGATACCATCAGTTTCTCATACAGAATTCTCTTTACATTCATCCCTAATCCTCTAATCTTTACCACTCCCTTCACTGGCCCCAACTCTTTACATCTTTCATTCCCTCTCTGGTGTACATCTTCCACTCCACTATTTGTAGCAACAACAGTATCCAAGTATTTGAACTGGTCTACTTCCTCAAGTAAATTTGCATTCAACATAACATTCAATCTAGCAAACCACTCTCTCGTGCATCTCCTAACCTTACTCTCACCACATTAATTAGCAAGTCCCTTCTTGCACACACTCTTCCAAACTCTCCCATTAATCAACATAGCTTCTAATCTGAGTCTGCAACTAGCACAGTATCATCTGCAAACAACAACTGATACACCTCCCACTTATGATCATTCTCATCTATCAGTTTCAATTCCCGACCAAGCACTCTAGCATTCATCTCTCTTACAGCTCCATCAACAAAAAAATTTAACAAATATGGAGACATAATCCATCCCTGTAACAGCTCTACTCTCACTGGAAACCACTCTCTCACTTCATTTCCGAACTTAACACATGCTTTAATGGCTAATCATAAACTTTTAACTGCATGCAAGAACCTTCCACCAATTACATATAACCTCATCATATTCCACATAACTTCCCTATCAACCCCATCATAGGCATATCTGTGTATCTTTAAAAATCCAATCCATATATCCCTTACCTCTTCTAAAACCACCTGGCACATCTCCCTTACCGTTGTTTAGCTGGAGAACATGCGCACACACCCAGTATACTGGGACAATTGCCAGCGTAAAACATATATCAAACAATCTCACCAACCCTTCCAGTACAGTCACACCAAATTCCTTGAACATCTCAGCCCTCACACCAGCCTTACCAGGTGCTTTTCCTGATCTCATTTCATCTAAAACTCTCTTCACTTCCCTCTAGTAATCTGTCTCACTTTCATCGCCCATCACTGGCAACCCAACTCCTATAATAGGAATTATATCTGGCTCCCTATTACTCTCAACATTCAGCAACCTTTCAAAATATTCAGCCTACCTTTTCTTCACCTCATATCTTTTCAATAACCTTCCAATTTCATCTTTCACTATCTCTTCATTCCTTGGTCTGCTATTCCCTACTCTCTTCACTTCTATAAAAAACTCATTATCTTCCCACAAACGACCCAATCCTTGACCCAACCTCCAGTCAGCCACCCTCTTTGCTTCAGCTGCTTTATGTTTTACTTCCACATTTTACTCTAAATATCTTTCATACCTTTCTATACCATTACTCTACAACCATTCTTCAATGCCCTTGTTATCTTCTCTTCCCCTTCATCTTCACTCCTTCATTCCACCACATGCTACCTCCAACAATCCTCCTACCACACATCATTTGTAAGGCCAACAATATTTTATTTTTCCAACTTCCACTCCTCTAAATCATCAGTCTTGCTTACTTTCACCCTGTCATATGCTACTTCCAACCTTTCTTGATATTACATTTTACCTCTGTTTTTTGTTTTCAACTCTTTTACCTTTACTACCTTCCTTTTACATTCCTTCATTCTATTAACCCACTGCTTTGCTACAACTAATTTATCCTCATTCAAAAAAGGATCAGACATACTGTTAGCCAAATCCCTGAACACGTGCACATGTCTCCTTTTCCAAACATCTTTCTTATTATCAATACATAATCCATATATGCCCTGTCTACCACTATTCCATTTCCCACTATAACCGAAGTATACCTATTAACATTTATCCTTTTAAAGCGATCTACTGTTTGTCACCACCTGTTGTTCAACACATATCTAGCAGTCTGGTGAGCTATACTTCCTAATGGCACCTTCTACCTCTCCAGCACCCACTCTGGCATTTAGGCCCCCTATCACTTTTACATAATTCTTCATAATCAATCCTTCTATACAGATAGTTAACTCATTCCAGAGTTCATGCTACTCTTCTTCACTTTTCTCACCATATGGCCCTTATGCAGCAAGAAAAACCCAAACTGCCCTACCCAACCTAACCCTTACCCACATTAGCCTAGATGACACCTCCTTCCATTGCATTACTTTACTTGTCATTCATTCACTCAGCAATCGAGCCCCACCCTCTCTTGCTCTTCCCCTTTCGATCATAGACGCTCTACCCAGCACTTCACCAAACATCACTTCACCCTCTCCTTTCATCTCTGTCTCTCATAAGGGCAATGCACCCATCCTTCTATTCCAAAACATACTTCCACTCTCACATCTTTTACTCTCTCCCATGCAAATTCAGTCACCCCAAAACTACAGTGCAGGAAGCAGTCATTCTACTCAAAACTCCTCTTCTCTGATATCTCAGAGGAAGTAATTATATAGAAGAGAGGATTCAAAGTCCCCTCCATCCCGTCCCTTTAGGTTGCCTCTTGCATTAGCGCTATTCTAATCATACACAAATTAATAGAAAGTAACTAATACAACTCATAGGCTAATGACAAACTGTCAGAAGAATTTTAAATTGAACTACATGGTGGAGCTGGCACACCATGCTGAGTACCCACCAGGATAGCCACTCCATCTGAAGGGGGGACAGATATGATGGTTTTGAAAATCAATACCATAGAGGGAGATAAGGAACCGGATAGGGAACCAGATAAGGAAAAGACAACCACTTGATAAATCACCAGGAATTCATGGCCATTCTATTAAATTTCTCCAATACAACATTTAAAAACAAGAAGAAGAAAAAAGATTGAATGATGTGTCTGAGTGTACCCTAAAAAATTAATACTATAACCCAAGATAATGAAAAGCCATGGTACAAAGGCTACGGTAATACCCAAGACTTGAGATGATTTGTTTCATTTTGGAGTGTCTTTCTACTAGTAGAGCTGCTGACCATGGCTAAAGAGTCTCTCCTACCCTTACCAAGTAAAAATTAGCCACTGAACAATTACTGGACAGTAGTTAACCCCTTAAAGGAAGAAGAATGGTTTGGCTGGCTTAGTGTTGTCAAAATGTATGAAGAAAGAGGAGAATGTGTAAAAAAATAGACCAAACTATACGGTGTATGTGTAGGCAAAAGAAAATAAACCGTGACCAAAGAGGGATCCAAAGTATTACTAACTTCCGTAAATCAAGCGGAATTTACATAAGTACATAATCCTTCGCCGCAGTAAGCGCTGATTAGGCAAGGACCAAATATTTGGTTGTGGCCCACAGTACAGTATGTAAACAAAATGATGCTAATGTAATTACATATTAGGTAACTAACACAACGGAATGCATTGTGATGTCATGCATCTGGATGACATCAATATGAATAGCACTTTCAACTCTGCACTGATTATTCTCATTCTAACTGCAGACAGATCTGCTACCTCTCTCATCGAACTTTTTGAAAAACACGGGAAAGCCAAATTTGTTGTACCTCCCATCAGACAACCAACATCACCCTGAATTAGTAAAATCCTTTTTGGAATAGCACGATGCTATTTTGCAATGGAAGATTATGTATAAACATATTTTGAACCTAAACTTTGAAAATCTTCTGAGTGTATTTCAAATCTTTTTATATCCATGCTAATAAAATTTTTCTTATTTTACATACTACGTACATATACATCCATATATATATATATATATATATATATATATATATATATATATATATATATATATATATATATATATATGTGTGTGTGTGTGTGTGTGTGTATGTTTGTGTGTGTATATATACATACATACACACACACACACACACACACATATATATATATATATATAATGTATATCTATACATATATACATGTATATATATATATATATATATATATATATATATATATATATATATATATATATATATATATATATATATATTTTAGATATTTTTTCACTATTATTTTACAGTTTCAATTTATGTTATTCATTCTTAAAGTATTTTATAAACTCATTTAATTACTAGTTATATATTTCTAATAAGAAGCAATATCTGATGTCAATTTCAATTTGTAATCTTTTCTGAAAGTACTTCATAACTATTTTCTATTGACCATGTGTTTGTATTTTCAATAATATCCAATGTTATTTCCAAAGTTTATTCTCATTTGGAAACATTTCTGAAATTATTTCATAAATTGTTTGTTATAAGTAAAGTAATTCGAGTATTGTTTTTATGTAACATATATGTTTTGTCAATATTTGATGTTATTTATAATTTACATGAAGATATTTGGTAAGTATCACATATGTTGTAATCATACAAAATATCTTATTCTAAACAACATTTAATGATATTTCATATAGTCATAATTCATCAATTTGAAGAAAAGTCTAAAATTATTTCATCATATTTCTTGTTTTAATTGAGTTTCGAAAATATATTTACGTATCGGTTAAAGTTTTAAAGAACAAATGAAGAGATAATATACTAACAATATTTATAATTTATTTTTGAAAATTTATGAAAATACATTCTAATGAGCTATTTGCAAAAATTTACAATAAATTCAACCTACACAAGAGCAAAGGACATAACACATAATAAAGTAGAAAGCATCGTCTTCTCGGGTACCTCAGTAGAAGTTGCTCTTCAAGTACTTGGAAGATTTCCTAAAAACATTCCACGCTCTCAATACTGTCTTTTATTCGTTGGCGATATGTATGTGGGTGTGTTGCGAAATTGAAATTTCTCCCTACAAACTTTGTGTCACCTCTCATTGCGTAAAAGGTGGCCCAATGTATAATGTAACTTGCGTTTTAGTTATGCCATCAAGATATTCGTGGGCATTATTATGTTGGTCCTGGTAGTACTTGGCGAGGTCGGATCGAGTAAAAATTTGCAGGTAAAAAAATACGCGAACCCTAGCTACATGTCATACAGTTACGCTTCAACACGACTGATGGCGATTTGATTGTTAGTAAAGCGAAGTGGAGTCGTCATTAGCAAGATTTGTACTGTTTTGGCATACGAAGCCTTGAATCGGTAATGTGTGACTCCGATGAAGGACAATAAGGCGACAAAAAATTTTCAGATGAATAGAATAATTATAATATTGATCACAATGACAATGATTATAATAAGGAATTCTAAGATTTACCCTAAAAAAAACTCACACTCTTATGTTGTTGTGAAAAAAAATCATAACATCACGATAACTCTCCAACGTGGGCGATATTGAAGAGAAGAGAATACTGATTATCGAAATAGTTTGCCAATTATAGACTTCATGTCTCCGGGTAAGTGCTTTATATTCTTTATTCACCAAACTTTTAATGCATTCATCAAAGATCTATACTATGCCTCTGGAAATGAAAATATGATCTTTTTGGAAAATTGCGATATTTTTAATACTTAACAATAATTTAGTGTTAACCCTAAGATGATGCCTCCCTCCAAGTCTCGATAAAAATTCTGAAGGAATTTCATGCTTGGTTAGCCAATACGTCAGCCTTAGACAGGTCGTAGGATGGAAAATATGTTTACCTTTATTTTATGCTCGTCCTCTAAAAGATAAAAATGTTTTAAAAGACTAAGTGTAATTCGGGCTTATTCTGCGACTATCATTTTCTAATGCCAAATGCGCCTTACCCTAAAAAAGAAAGATATTTTCATTCTTTCGACCTAGAACTTATTGTTCTCTTTAATTTGATTATTTCTGGTATGACACGTGAAAATGAGGTTTTTAATGAATTTTTGAAAAGAAAAAAAAATTCTTGTCATTAAGATACCTTAATAAAACTTCCCAATTACTTGGTGGTTAGGCACAGAGTTAATGTGGTTTTGTCATTTTATTATTTGTGTGGCAATACTGTAGTTTTCTATGATATGCTACACATACAAATTATCATTAGTCAAAGCCTTTTCTCAAAAGTTTCTCGAAATTGATATTCTCCCTTCGATTTCTTTTTACTTTTTACTTTTTGATGTTGCGTGAATATTATTCCGTATGAAGATCCGAATATTTTCATAAATACAATGCATAGAAATGGTGCAAACATTCGTTTATCGATTGAAAGTTTGTACTGATATTAAATTGAACATCAAGAGGTTCCAGTACAGAAAATATCCTTTCGCGTTCAAATTATGACTACGTTATACCAGAGAGCTGAAGCAAATGATGACTTGTTTATTTACAATATGATAATAGGATTTACTTTATATAAGAGCGAATGAAGAGGAAAACTATCTGACATCTTTAATTTGACAATCATCTGTGAGATGAGCTTATTGGGAGGTATAAATGTTATGCAGGTACTGGAAATTCTTTGTTGCCAATAGATTTTTTTATGTACCTTCATATTGTGTTTTTTTTTTTTTTTTTTTTTTTTTTTTTTTTTTTTTTTTTTTACAATGTGGATAATTTGATTACATGGAAGAAACTCAAAAAGAGGGATTTTAAAATCCTTAAACACACACATCAGCCAATGCTTTGGATAGTTCAGTGACAGAGTATAAGGGTCCCATGAGTAAAGTTGGATTTTTGTCTGCCACACTGGTCAACCAGTTTGAGAACACATATAAGCGTAGTCGGAAGTAAGGACTGTGTTGAAAGGGGCAGACCTCCTTGCTACGCAATCTTACGGCCTAATATGCTTATTAATGCACACATGACCCCAACACCAGTGATTGCATTGGGTCGACTGGCGGATATGATTGAAATAAGAAACAATTTTACGCTTGTAGATTGGTCTTAACCTTTGCTATAATGTGTCTTATATTTTACTTTTGAGTAATTTCAGTGACATGTTTATTAAACATTG
>NC_090730.1:109989047-109991547 GCF_036898095.1 Palaemon carinicauda | reverse complement strand
ATAATAATAGGTCTTATTGAAAGTGATTGCTGCTTCAGTGGCGTTAATTTTGTAATTAACTTTTTCTATTGTTCTTATTATCTTTTTCTCTTCATTTGTACAATCCGCCAGTAACTGGGAAAGGGACATATCAATAGGAAGGTGATGAAGACCATATCATTCACAATTAGTCTTTAATATATCACAACACTTTATAAAAGTACAGATAATATTTACAAAGTATGAAACACTATCACAACGTTAGTGTGCACAAAGTAATGGTCACTTTTGTACAAAAAATTATAAATTACGTGGAGTTAAGTTTAACACATCCTTCGACTCAACCGGTTTCGAGCAGTGAGAAGGTTTTCTGCTCATTGTCAAGAGTGAACTGAAATGCAGGTGTTGTCTTGATGGCTTATATACGGAGTCCTGCTTTGACATTCCATCTTTAGTGGTTAAGAACCACCCTAGGGTGGAGACCATTAGTCCTAGGAGGTAGTGGCCTCTTCCTAGCCGGCATGTTTGGCGGGATTATTGACTCTGGTTCTGTCAGGAGATAGACCATATTTTGACCTTCGGCTATATCAGTCCTGTCATAGTTGTTATTGCCTGGACTATTGTTGGTAGTGGACCTTATACATGTTAGCAATAAGGTCCCTTCTTGCGTGGTGTTGAGGTTAGGTCTTTGTTGTTGAATGAAAAGAGCTTCCATTATCCGGAGACGTTTGCTGTCAGGGGCACGGCCGATGATGGTTAAATTTTTCACTATATGCTCCCTTGTTATCTTGAAATTATGTTTTTGGAGGCAATGCTTTTTTATTGCACCCAGTTGCACGTGGTAAGATAATCTCTTAGAAAGACGCATCGTTGCCATCCCGATGTAGGTGCCAGGACATTGCTGGAGAGGGCATTTATATCGGTACACTACGTTCATCTTTTTCAAGTCATCTTCCATGGCAGGGGCAGCATTGTTTTTCATTATCAAGTCTCATGTTTTTGCTGATTGGTAATAAATTATGAGGTTGATTTCAGTATCCTCTGCCGTGGCAAAAACGTTGTTTTTTATTATATTTTTCATAGTCTTTTCTTCTTTGTAGTTTACGCTGATAATGCCTTCATAGTATAGGTTTATTTTTGCTGGCGAGTTGGTATCATCAGGGCCTTCATTCTAGTACCATTTTTCGATTTCTTTCTTGCTCTGACGATTGATATCCTTATTCGTGAATCCTTTATTCACCAGAATTTTAGTAATTCTGTCAAGTTCCTCGTGGGTGCCTCTCCACGAAGAACAATGAGAAATGGCTCTCCGAATAAAAGCCTTAATGTTGGCAGTTTTATACCGACTAGGGCACTCGCTGTCACCATTCAGATATAAGCCAAGATTTGTTGGTTTTACGTACACCGAGGCATTAAAGCTATTATTGCTTGTTTCTACAAGGACATCAAGGAAGGGGAGACGTCCTTGGAGGTTGAGCTCGAGGGTGAACCTGAGCGAGTTGCATTCCTCGAAAATGCGGCGCAGTTCTTCTATGCTCTCCTGATTTGCCGTTTTTATGAAAGTATCGTCAATGTAGCGCACATAAAGGTGTGGTTTGCTGATTTTTCGAAAAACTCTCTCCTCGAATACTCCCATATAAAAATTAGCAAAAAGGACGCCTAAAGGGAACCCCATAGCGACGCCATCTTTCTTAATATATAGATGGCCCTTATGTGTCATTATAAGCAATATTTTTTTTTCTTTATTTTGTATTTTCTAGTTTTTCCAACATCTAGATGCTGATGGAAAGTCTGCTATGATGATGTGATATAATGCCATATGAGAACAGAAAGGAGTTTGTAGCTCAAATGACTTTGCTTACGACGGTGTGTAAACTTCAATGTTGCTCTTTTCCTCGTCTTTTAATTTCGATTTCTTCTGACTTTTCTTTACATTAAAGTTTTCCTGGTGTGGGTAATTTTCCCATGGTGTTAAGATGTGATTGCTTGAGCGATAAATATAAATGAAAGAAGAATTAATATTAATGAAGTTAGATTCTTTGGTGATGTTTATTAGGTATACATTAGAGTTTTAAGTTGATTTCAGATAGGAAGAATCTAATTTCCAGGCCTATATGCTTGAATTTCATTTGCTTTTAAGATATCACCCATTACAGCAGTTTACCTCGCACACTAATATCAGTTAAATTTCTGTTAAGAGGATCAGCGGTAACAGGTTCACAATCTGCGAATGGGAATCACAACAAAAAGAGTAGCATCAATGACATAGACAACACACTTATTTTCTTTACACACCCACAGATTATGTGCAAATTATCTAAACAGCATTGGATAAAGATCACTACTCAAAGAACGTTGGAGATTATAGCCTTGCTGTCACTTTAGTACTCATCAACAACTGCATTTAGTAATCGATTAATAAAAAAAACTTCAGCACGTACTGTATAACCTCACATAAACCTACCGAAGTATATTTAGAAAACAGATAGCTACCATTTGTTGGTTTTTTAAGTTTCCATAC
>NC_090730.1:109976547-109979047 GCF_036898095.1 Palaemon carinicauda | reverse complement strand
CTTCCTCTCATAGCAAAAAAAAAAAAAAAAACTTCAATCTACGATTTTTATTTCATTTCTAACTACGTGGGAACATAAAAAGGACATAATCCCTCATGCTTATACCTTGTGTGTGTCATACAGAATACCTAAACGAGTATACATAAGACTTTATAACAAAACTACGTGCAATAAGAAGGTAATTCTTTGAAATAACTTGAATTTACATATACGAAACTAAAAGAAAATACAATTAAATAACTGATAAAAGTCTCTTGTAATATATATACATTTACTTAATACTCTGTGAGTGGAACTCTCTTAAATACATAAACAAAATATGTTAATAAAATATTCTACTTCCATGAAGACCAGTTTCATAAGAATACACACACACACACACACACACACACACACACACACACACACACACATATATATATATATATATATATATATATATATATATATATATATATATATATATATATATATATATATATATATATATATATATAAGCATATATTTTTATATATGTAAATATATATATATATGCATATATTTATATATATATATATATATATATATATATATATATATATATATATATATATATATATATATACATATGCATATATTCTTATATATGTAAATATATATATGCATATATATATATATATATATATATATATATATATATATATATATATATATATATATATATATATATATATATATATATATATATATATATAAAGGTCTTGCGTTATGTTTGTGAGAAATTACGCAAATCTTATATTTTCCACGTTTTTTAAATATTCTTGAAAAACCCAGCGTTAGCTCTATCTTTTTTTTAAAGTTTTGAGGAGGGAGATGGCTGGAGCTAGTTGAGAGAGAGTCGTCTCACTGGTGCCTTGGTATACGTCTGAGACCTGATCGTTGGCAACCTTACGCCGTTATACACGGCCCCCAAGCTTCTATACCCACTGACCTAGAAGGATCTAGAATTTTTAAGTCAATATATATGCTGCCCCCAGGGATGCCTAGAAGCAGAAGAGAACCAGCCTGTCCCAATGAAAAGCCAAAAACATCTCTGTCCCAAGTGCCGCGGGTGTGTGTCCTCTGTAAAGTAAACAAATTCTTTACCCAACATACTGTATATCGCGTGTAGTGTGTTCAAACGTTAGTTATAAATTATACGTGCCAGTATCATATAAATTTTGTAACTGGCCCCGTGAGGCCTATACAAAAATGTGAAGTATATTTGTAATGCTATTTGGTCGGAACCTTTGCATGAGCTAAAAACTTGTAAGTTTATCAATTACTTTTATGTATATTTCAATAAGAGTTTGATCATTAGAGTGTTAAGGGTTAACTATTTTCATTGATTATCAAGATTAAATATTAGTGTAAAACTTAATTTCTGGGGAAAGAAGTGATAGTATAATTTTCAGAATGTAATATTCTCTTGTCGTAGTGTAAGGCTTTGTTCAGATTTAATATTTTGAGTCAAGTAATTATATAATTTTCATAAGTATTATTTTCTTGTTTTAGTCTAATGTTCTGTTCAGATATAATATTTCGAGTGATTTAGTTTAGGTGTAAATTCTTTCGAAGTGTTGTTATTCTTTTTAGAATATATTCATTTATGTAAAGTACGTATTATTTCGATCACCAGTGTTTCTTACAGAACTCTCTCGTATCCCTGTTTAAGAATTGATGTAAGAGGTTGTTTTGAATAGTTCTTATTAATAATTACCCAGTTTGTTTGGATGGTATGTAAGACACCTTTAGATATTCAGTGTTTTTAAAGTTTACTGAATTTTCTCAGTGCTTGGGCATTAATATTTTCAAGTGTAACAGATTTATGTAAAAACAAACAGTCGAGTTTGGAACTAGGGAGGTTGTATACCTTTACAGCCATAGTATATAATAATATCTATATACATATAATACATATATGGTGTGTGTGTACCTATAAGTGTATGTGAGACTCGTATGTCATAAATTAAAGTGTTAATCGTATAATTGTCTTTCTGTTATTTTGCATGCTAACTCTTATAAACCTCCTTTCGAAATGATGCTATTACTTATCAGCCTGTCTAGTTTATTATGCCATTTTCGGGAGCATTCTCAAAACTATTTTTCCTGATTTTGTTAATCTTTGTATGGATTCCTTTTATGCCTGTTCATGCTCATTGTTATTTTATCATTATTTTTTTTATTATTATAGATTGTTTAGAGATAACTCTTATTAATTGATTATTGCTCTATTGTAAGCTGGAGATATTCAGGTTCGAAGCAACAAAAGTATCAATTACTTTATCTAATACTAGTTGATAATTTCAACACTAATTTCACATATCAAATTATAATATATACACTCAAGTTCCAATAAATATAATTTTGCTACTTTTAACCTTTTTTATGTTCAATGAAATTATTCACCTAATGCTTACCTATGATAAAAAGACAATGAATTCTAGGTTTCATTTTATATGAATTAATTATAAGAAACAG
>NC_090730.1:109959047-109971547 GCF_036898095.1 Palaemon carinicauda | reverse complement strand
GTTCTCCCAATTGTAAATACACCAAGTCAGAGCAGACTGTTTTTCTGACACCTAGGAGGTCACGCAACCTGCTCAGGTAAGCATTACTAACAGCTTTCAAGTTAGATGGCATCCAAGTTATTATGTATGGTATTGGTTATCCCGAATGGAATGGGAGCTTCATATATACCTGGAATCATATCCATTCATTAGTGTTGTTCCATATCTCATCAGATGTCACCGATTCTTCTTGTTGGGGTTTAATAATACGTTGATATTCTTAAAATACATTTAATGCTTCAAGCTTACATTGCCCCTCACCTCTCAATCGTGTCTCAACAACTTGTGACTCTCCAGTGAAAACATGTATACAAAACTTATACACATACATACAAAAAATAAAAGTGAACATCGCTCTTAAAAAGATTGAATCCTACTGCAATACAAAAGCAAGATGAATCACATCTTGACTTTAGGACAATTAATGAATGATTAAATCCTTCATAACATACGCTACTACGCTGATTCTGTCTAAACATTACTCTTAATATCCCTAGCACATATAGTAGTACAGTACAAAATACATAACAGTCTCCTCCCCCTTAACTTGATACTGTACACAACTACAAATCTAATCTCTCAGGGGGCTTCCCTCTATTCATCCTGTAGGGAGGTACTCTAACTTCATCCTGTACTGGTACATAAATAGATTCTGAATCTACATCTGATGTTTGAGCATCTTAGTTAATATTTAATTTAACTACTTCTGAAAATTTCTCATCTCTAACATTCACATGATCTATAGCATTTTGATTTAACGGGTGTAATTCATCAACATGACGTTTTACAATATTTCAATCAACTTGAACATCATAATATAAATTTCCCATTTCTTTTACAATTTCTCCTGGTACCCACTTTTCTGGGGTATTGTATGATCTTAACACGAGATAAGAAAAAGGGGTAAAATGTCTTAATTTTGGGAGACTAATTTCTTGTACCCTTTTTCTTCTAAATCACTTTGCAAACTTGGGTACAACAATTGTAACTTACATCTAATCTTCCCTCTCATCAACAAATTTGATGGTGTCACACCTGTTGTGCTGGTTGGTGTTGTTCTATAAGACAACGACTCTTTGACACATTAAAAAATATGTTATTTGACCTTGCCTTTCTGCATTTCATGTTATGCTTAAAGGTATGAACAAACCTTTTATCCTCTCCATTCGTGGAAGGGTGATATGTAACTGAAAATATGTGTTTGATACCATCTACATCATAAAAATCTTTAAATTCTTTTGAGGTAAACTGTGGACCATTATCAGTTACAATTATTTTTGGAATTCCATGTGCAGAAAAAATGTTCATTAATACTTGAATTGTGGCAAAAGATGTTGTTGTTTTCATTGGAATTACTTTTGGCCACTTACTGTAAGCATCTACAACTATCGAAAGCAAATACCCTAAGAAAGGATCTGCAAAATATATGTGCACTCTTTACCATGGATACCTGGGTAATTTCCACGGATGCATTCTAGCAAATTGAGGGTTGTTCTGTTGCGTAGCACAATTCATACAATTTCCTTCAAATAATATAATATCTCTATCTACACCTGGACACCAGATAAAGGTTCTTGAAACACACTTTGATCTGTCAGAACCTCGGTGATCAGCATGTATTTCAGACAAATCCTTATTCCTCAGTGAACTAGGAATAATTACTCTTGACCCTTTCATTATACAGCCTTGAGCTACACTCAATTCACTCCATATATCTTTACAGACTTTATAATTTACTTCGTGTCCATATAAGTCTCTACCTGTCATTAAACTTTTTCAAAATCTTACTAAGTATTGGGTCTTTCTTGGTAATACATGCAATATCTTTGGCTGTATTGGGTGCATCATATACTGAAACTAGTAATATACTGTCATCGTAGTCTTCTGGTGCTTTGTCTACTGGAAATCTAGATAAAGCATCTGCATTACCCATCTTTGACGTAGGACGATATTCTATATCATAATGATATGCTGGTAACGTAATTGCCCAACTTTGTACTTTTGTAGCTATCAACATAGGTAAACTTGCTTTTGGGCCCAATATTGCTAATAGAGGTTTATGATCTGTAACAAGTGTGGACCTTTTCCTTCTATAAAGAAACATATGAAATTTTTAAACTACATATACTAATGCTAAACCTTCTTTTTCTATTTGAGAGTAACTCCTTTCTGCCTTTTTCAAAACTCTGGAAGCGAAAGCAATTGGCTTTTCTGTTCCATCCGGTATTACATGTGATAATACTGCGCTTAGACCTATGTCCGATGCATCACAAACTAATTTAACTGGTAAATCCATTTGATAATGTACTAGAAAAGTAGGGGAAGTTATTCCCTGGTTGATTCTTACAAAAGATTCCTGACAATCTTTTGTCCAATTCCAATATACACCCTTATTCAGTAAGTTATACAATGTATGTGCGATTGTAGATAAATTCTGAATGAAATTTCCATAAAACGTTACTAAACCTAAAATTGGTTGTAATTCCTTAACATTTTCTGGTACCATAGTTGATATCACTGCATTAATTTTATCCTTGGTCTTGTGAATATCTTTGCCATTGATTACAAAACCCAAGTATTCCACTGAATCAACTTCTAAAATACATTTGCTCCTATCTACTTTAATATTATGTTCCTTCAACTTCTTCAGAACTTCCCGTAATCTTTCTCCAAATTCTCTTTTATCTTTACCAGACTAAAATACCCTCTATGAAAACAAATAATCCTTGCATTCCTAAAAAAAACTTTATCTATAGTTTATTGTCATATAGCTGGATTGCTTGCTACTCCATAAGGCAATCTCTTTGGCCTATACAAACCTAAGGATGTATTTACTGTACATAGTTCTCTTGAATTTTCATCCATGGGAAGCTGTTGAAACACTTGCCTAAGATCAAACTTAGAAAATACATTACTCCTGACAAATTTGCAAACATGGCTTTTGGATTTGGTAATGGATGTTGAGCTACCTGGAGCTGTGGATTCAACGTTTCCTTGTAATCTCCACATAACCTAACCTGACCGTTTACCTTCACAATACAAACTAATGGTGTAGCCCAACCTGAGTATGACACTTTTTCCTAAGAACCCTCATATTCTAACCTTTTAATTTCTGTTTTAACTGCAATTTGCAATGCATATGGTACTGGTCTTGGAGCAAAAAATCTAGGAGTACTATGTGATTTCAAAACTAAAATTGCCTTTGCGTCCTTTACTGTATCAACTTCATCTTTAAATATGTCTTGAAACTGATAGAATATTATCCACAGACACTTCATTCTTTTGTTCATCTTCTTTACCTGTAACCTTCAAAATATTAGGGCAATCTAATTTTATATAATGTAACCAGTCCAGACCCTGTAAGGTTTGTCCTTTACCTTTCACTACCGTTATTGGCAATCTGTCTAACTTTTGATCTTTATACTGTACTTCTACGTTCGAAGCTCCTATTACGTGAATATCAAAAACATTATAACCTTTCAAAACTCTATTTGTGCCTTCTAATAACAAATTAGGAAAGGTTTTAGCTGTTTCCTCAGACATAATTGATACATCAGCTGCTGTGTCAACTTGCATTACAATTGGTTTACCAGTTATGATCACTTCTACCAATAATGGTTTCTTTGCACCTTTGTTGACGGAACTAATGCAAAAACAAAATCAGTTTCAGACCTAATCTGATTATCATGAACATTTTCCGAATTATTCTTTTGGCCTATAGTATAAACTGCCTCGTTTATTTTCTTTGCGTACTGTTTAAGGAATCTACAAACATTTGAAAAATATCCCGTCTTTTTATAATTCTGGCCTGTCTGTATTATAACAGGGCATTTCTTTGGTTCGATGCAAGATAATCAGTTTTACTACACATATAGCATTTGGGTTTTTCCTATTGCTTCTGCATGTAGATCTGATTCTGATATTTGTGAACATCAGAGTTCGGCAATTTCCTATGACTAAGCTTTGGTGTATTCTTTCTCTGATTCTCATTGTTTTTCAACAGTGAGCCTGTCTTGCTGATTTTAGAATTTTCCCTTCTATTGCTTTTAGAATTACCTATTCGCCTATTTGATGTTTCTAGAGCTCTGCCTATAATCAATACCTTCTTTAGTGTTAAATCTTTATCTTGCAATATTTTTTTTTAGCTCTTGTGATGTGCAATGGATAATAACTTGATCTATGATAACATTTTCTAACTCTAGAAATTCACATGAAACAGCTAAATTCTCAAGTCTAGTCACAAACGCGTCTAAACTTCCATGCTCTTACTAATATGCCTGTGCTGTAAATTGATACCTTTCAAAAAATTTATTGACCTAAGAGGCAAAATATGTGGTTAGAGCCTTAATCAAAGCCTCACTATTGTCATCGGTAGGTTGTAGTGTTTTAAAAACTTCCCAAACCTCACTACCGGCTTTATGCAGTAATAATGTCTTATTTTGTACATCTTTCATAGAAGCTTCAATGTAAATTTTAAATTCTTCACACCACTGGTGCCATAGTGTTGCAATAAAATTGGGTTCAGCAACAATGCTAAACTTCTCTGGATGCTCGATGTCTTGGGGCATTTTTACTTCTTATCTGAATTAGGTTTGTCAAATGAAATCTACAAAATTAACTAGTCACTTAATAAAAAAGTTAAATCTAACCTAATTTCCATGTTAATTGCACCTCTTGTGTGGTTATGCAAACAACTAAAGGTAGTTTACACTTCATGTTTTGTGCAAGCTATTCCCTGACTTCTGAAATTTTATCACCTAATGCCTACTGGTAACAATTTTCATTCCTACCTTATTTTTTTCAAACCTATATAATATATTCGTAGGATGTTTGCTTCGTCATTGACATTGAGCTTGAATGTAGAAATGTTTTGTGGCGTTCCTCTTATTTATTGCATACCTGCTGCATCTTCATGGGGGGCTACATCTAGTTCTCTTCTGATGTTGCCTTTCTCTGCATGGGTTCCTTTTCACACCAGTCACCAATATTATGTATGGTATTTGTTATCCCAAATGGAATGGCGGCTTCATACATACCTTGGATAATATCCATTCATTAGTGTTGTTTTACATCCCATCCTCGTCACCAATAATATGTATAGTATTGGTTATCACAAATGGAATGGCAGCTTCATACATACCTGGAATACTATCTATTCATTAGTGTTGTTCTACATCTCATCCGATGTTACCGATTCTTCTTATTGGGATTTGATGATACGTTGCTATTCTTAAAATACATTTAATGCTTCTAGATTACATTGCTCTCAATCGTGTCTCAACAACTTGTGACTCTCCAGTGAAAATATGTAAACAAAACTCGTACACATACATTCAAAAAACAAAAGTGAGCATCGCTGTCAAAAAGATCGAATCCTATTGCAATACAAAATCAAGAAGAATCACATCCTAAATTTATGATAATTAATGAATGATTAAATCCTCTATAACATACGCTACTACACTTATTCTGTGTCTTAACATGTTCTATCAATGCAATATTGTATACCATTACTCTTAGTACCCGTAGCACATATAATATTACAGTACAAAATACGTAACACAAGTCTCATATCCATGAAAAATTTACCAGATCTTTCCTTTTACACTAAAAGGAGCATCATTATCTTTAGATAAAAAGGACTGGAGCTTCCACAGGCTCTTTAAATGATTCTTGATATGCTCTTCAACCTGTTTGTACATGGGAGCATTCATGATCTGATTGATCAAATAAGTATATTTGTCACAAACTTCTACCATTATTTCATTAAAAGTGAGATTGTTGGAGTCGTTGACGTTAATGCACATTAGCTTGATCTTTTCCTATCATATTCCTCACAATAATTCAACACATTTTGAAATTTCCTCCTGATGCCTAATTCTGTGGTGCTTACTAATACAGTATCATTCTTCAGCAATAACCAGTGTGAAAATCCAAGCCAGCCATCCTGACCCTACTCCTTGATCACACGAAGCACGAACTGAGACTACGTTGTCTGACTCCTGCCTTCGCCCCTATTGTACTATTACCAATTATACTTGGTTTTATCTCAAAAGGAATTTCGAATGGCTATTACCATGTTTGACCCACATCCCATTTGCTGCAGTAATCCTATAAGTATTCTCCTGTTTAATTGGTCGTAAGCCCTCCCAAAATCTAAAATAATTATATACAATGGAGCTTTTGTCTTTCTAGCAATGTCTTATAAGAGGCGCAAAGTATGAATTTGCTCTTCGCAGCCCCTCCCCTTCTTAGCCTCAGCTTGTTTCTCGTCAGTTATAGACCATTGCTTTAGCCTGTTATTGAGTATAAGATCATCAAGTTTGGGCAATGCTACCATAATGATTATCCCACGGTAGTTACCAGGATTCCTGGGATCCCGTCCTTTGAAAATGCTTAAAAATTTGGCAGTTTTCCACGAAAAGGGATATACCACGAAGAAGACAGAATTCAGGATAAATACTATGAATAAAATCCAAGCTACATTGAGCAGTCTAGAAATTCCAGGAGGGATACCATAAGAACCAGGGGCTTTATTGGACTGGATTTCCTGAATGCCTTTGCTCACTTCTCTTTCCGTAATCGGATCATCGTGGAGTGGAATGTAGACTTGATTCAGCCCATTAATCTCAAGATGGACCTCTGTTTCCCTTTGTTCTGCAGTATAAAGTTTTGAAAAAATAATTCGCTAGTTCAGAATCATTTGGAGCAGTAACAGTTTTTTTTTGTCAAAAGTGCCCTTCCAATTTATTGGTGTCCAAATTGTTTTAGCATCATTCTGTTCAAGTAACCATTTCCATCTATTATCACGATTCTCATTTGTCATTGTAACTATAGGTTGCAAACCTTTAGATGAAACATACAAAACTTCTTCTACAATAAAACACACATTATTTATATTACAAGTTTCATTATCATTATTCATAACTGTCAGAGGATCAGGTAAAAGATAAGTAACCTTTTTTGGATCAATTTGACTAAATACAATGGGTTTTCGTAATGGTAAACTATTATCTTCAAGAAGGAATCAATGAATTTATATCTTCCAACCATTACTGATGAAGCCTAAAAATTAGTTGCAATTTCTAAACCAATGGGAGCATGGTTTGATGAAAAATTATATGAATAGCAAATATAGAAATTTTTAACAGCAGGTAAGCAATCTTGAAAAAAAAATGCCAGGTCAATTTGACTTCGCCGCTGAGAACCCTGTCTATAGGTCAGGCCTCCTCCCACCCTCAGTGAACCCCGGGTTAGATGGTTTATTGGTGTTTGGTTTAAACTTTTAGAAATCTCTCTCATTACTTTACCATGGTTATTTATAATTACATTAGGATTCATACTATAACCAAATCCCTGGGGATTATCAAAATATTAAAAAGACCAGAGACGTGCGTTCAAGTCCCCCATTATTAATACTCCGATGTCATATACTTGTTCTTGAATGAATGAAAAACTAGCGTTACTGTAATAAAAGGAATCATGGAGAATAATGTAAAGTGCACCCAACAAGAGGTCTTAGAGAGGGCGGAGGCGAAACCACACTTGGTCTTTTAGTTCATTTACATCATAAATACTATTCTTGAAAATGTAGCTTTTTATGAGTACTGCCATACCATCACGAAGTTCCTCGCCTTCAACACTCTTGCTTCTTATTCATGAAAAGCCTGGTAAAGAAAATTGATAACTTGTCTTTATTTCCTGCAAGAATACAATATCATAATCTATTGGAGCACCTATTAGGCTATCTAACTTTGAAACATTTCCATTTATGTTCCAGGAATATAATTTGATTATTGTCTTTACCACCTTCACATGAAAAACGAAGGTCTAAAATAATCAACAACTCTACCATTTACTAGGAATTCTCGTCGACCTGAGTCGTAGTTAACAGTATAACATTTCTTTATAAAGATTTTATCAAATCCAATGCCTGTCATTTTAGAGTAGGTGCTGCTTCAAGTATTCAATCCCGATCTGCCTTAGTGTGAAGTTTAGCGATCATGACTCTATTTCTGTTTGTTGTGAGGTTGCTCAAACGGCACCCGTTTTCTTTGTGTGTGTCATCTCACTGGTTTTTTAAGGATTTTATTGATCTTCTCCTTGTCTTCGCTTAACATAATAGCTTCTTCAGTATTAGTGATAGTCATATCTCCTCTGGCACACCAAGGAGAATTATATTGTGGTATCTCTTCTCGGCTTCCATTACTTCGAGGTAGCGTTGGTTTTGCATGACAGCTTCCTTCAAATTACCATTCTCCATTTTTAGAACTGTAAGCTCACAATCTCTCCTTCTATAATAATCCTTAAAATCACGATATTCTTGTCGAAGCTCGTCTAATTTTCTTTCCACGATAGAGGTAGCAGTATTACCAGCTACCTGCTGGTTTGCCTGGATGAGGGTGTTCAGTGCTGTCATTAATTCGTCCTTCTTCATCTTGTTCAGTTCATTGTCAGTCAGTTTTTGTACATATCCGGTGTATTGCAGGTTATTATCTGGGGGAAAAGCAAGATTAAAGGTTCGGTAGGGTGCAGTTTACACAAAATAAAGTCAGGTGTCGTTAGTATGGAAACAATTACGTAAAATTACGCATTTATGCCGTTATATTTTTTATTTTTTTTTTCAGAGTCCTTGACGCATGCGTATTGATCAAAGAACACCCAAAAGATATAAATCCTAATTAACACAATTTCACTCTGCAAACTGTTCACTGCACTTTATATACACTAACAGCTCGCCTTCATAAATCATGCTTTAGCGGGGAAAACCACCTTAAGCTGCAACAACCGCCCAAATTTGCTCAATTTAACAGAGCTGATTTACATAACAGTCAACTTGGATTTTTTATCCTTCAGAATCACCTCGCAAAAAAAAAAAAAAAAAAAAAAAAAAAAAAAAAAGGGCATAGTGTCAACGCACCTTTATTAATCTATTCAGAAAATAACCTCAGTAAATATGATGCGTAGACGTACCTATATTGTTTGTTGAAAATCTTAGCTCAATAACATTACTAAAACAAACCACATATTTATTTCTTTTAAATAAAATCTATGACAGGATTTCATCTATTTGGTTGGATATGAAAAGGAGACAGGGAGGGAAGAACTAATCATTCTAGGGGACGTGGAAGTAAAAAAGATGAAGAACCAGCGCTCTTAATGGAAACCTTTTTCAAAATCCACTTAACTTTCCTGACTGAATTAAATGAAATATTGGGCCTAAGCCCTCATAAAACATAATGGATTCATTTATTTTCAGAAATTGGATAAGCGAAACTAATCAAAACGTGATGAATTTAGCCATACCAACCAAAATTGTATGAAAATGTTTTATTACTGAAACCATTGAAATCAATGGTTAGATTAAATATGAAGAAGGAAATTGCATTAAATGTGGTTCTTTAAAAAGTTTCTTATTAAAATATGGGAAATATTTATGATGACAATTTTGTGAATAGCACAACTTTTTCAATGAGACTAAAATAGGATTAATTCATTTTCTGGAAAAGTTATTATCTTGAATGGACGTCTACTGAATGAAAACCTGTTGGAAGGTAATAAGTTCATATCTGTAAACCTGGTGTTTGCTGTCAATAGTAATAAATACGGCAACGGGAAAAAAATGGGTTTATAGAGCGAAGTTCAAACAACTTCGTAGCTTAGACAGTCTCTTACTAAGAAGCAAAATTTGATGGACGTAGAAAACACCTACAAGAACTGTAAACACCAGCAAAAAAAAAAAAAAAAAAAAAAAAATAGTTTTATAATAAAACAAAACAACAATATAAAGTCAGAAAAAAAAATATAATCATTGCCTTTCTTACCACGAAATTTTAATTTATGTTTAAATTGATCATTATTTTTATATATCATGTATGTTGCCGTGGAGTAATAAAATCACATATTCTGATTTTAGTTTGAAGTTCAACACTAGTATTGGAAGAAACGACAAAATAAACTCTCTCTCTCTCTCTCTCTCTCTCTCTCTCTCTCTCTCTCTCTCTCTCTCTCTCTCTCTCTCTCTCTCTCTCTCTCTCTCTGTTGTATGGGCATGTACCTATGGAATGGCTCCTGAAATCTAGGAAACCATGAGAAAAGAAATTTAATTTTTTTTTTTTTCAAAAGGCGATACATGAATATGAATGAGGCAAACTGACTCACTATTAAAATAAAGAGTAGAATCCCGATTAAATTGTTTGTTATATTTCTTGATATTCCTTTTGCTGATAAAACATTGTTCTAAATATAATTTCTTTTTACAATAGTTTCAAATAGTTATATTTCACTTCAAACACTTGTACTCAAATATATTTACGCATCATCTTAAATGAACAAAATATTTTAGCTCCAGAAATTTTACAGGATCCCGTGCCTTCTGAATATATTTGTGTATTTTTCCGAAAAGTCTTTAATCTTTGTTTATTTGTTGCTCTAGAAAATTAACTGCAGCGCACTTGCACGAGAACTGGATTGTTTGCGCAATGACAAGTCTTCGAGCTTAAAATAACAAACACGGGAAATATATAAGAATTTCTTTTAAAATATTCACAATGTTTAGTTTTGTGATATGAAATTACGAGGTGACATTTCCCACGGTATTTGTTTTTCTCACCTTCTTGCGCGGTCTCATTTTCAGACCGAGCAAGTTGTAGATAATTTTCGTATATGAAAAATGTTGGAGACTTATGTGAAAATCATTAGATTTTAATCTACATAAGTATTTGGGTGAAGATAAACGCTATAAAAAAAATGGAATTTGTCAAGAGTTTTAATGGCACCTCAGTTCAGAGTCAGCATTATTGATATCATTACCTCTGCCAACGAAATTGGAGAGGAAGTTATGTTTTTGCCATTGTTAGTCTGTTTGTTTGTGTGTGAACAACTTCCTGGCCACGATTTTATCCATAGAGTAGTGAGACTTTCAGGGATTGGTTGCTATGTTGAGACGTGTAGGTGACTCAGTTTTGGATATCCAAGGTCAAATGTCAAGGAAAATTTCGAGAAAAATTTGTATAAATAAGCTACTTTGACGGAAGTCTGCACTCTACTGACTGCCCCTCTAGTTTACTTATGGAAGTAAACAAAGACGTTATATAATAAGATATTTTTCGGGAGGGTGTGTGGGGGAACTAACCATTGAAACAAATAACCCAAAGTTATTTTCTACACAAGGCAAACGATTACATAAATAGTTTTCTCATTATTTCAGAAAGAAGAGTGTATTAGTTTACTTATTTTCCCCTTTACTTATTATCACTGTCAAAAAAATTTGAAGAAAAAAAAAATGTATGAAATTTATAAACTAAGTTTCATTATTCACGGATGAAAATCTAAATTTAGAGGTTTATGCTAATTACAGTGGTGGTAGTTTGATGTATGTGATTTCTTTTAATATTTTCTTATGAAACATGCGTTGTTCTTGTAGAATGTGTATAAAAATGTTTGATTGAAAAATAGTCTTCCCTTGGAATTACTTCTAATGTAAGAAACAATGGATTGAAAGACTTAAAAAATGCATGTCATTGATACAAAATATCAGTAATTCTGTCTTTAAGAATATTTTGATTGTGCATACCCTTGTACTACATGCACTGAATGATGACGAGTCTACAAGTTGAAATTGTCAACAAGAAGACGATGGGTTATGTTGTAGAGAAGTAGATCATTGTTACAGTTTTTTCTATCCTCATATTTGTATTTTCTTTTTATAATGTACACTACTAAGGAAAGTCAAGATGCAAATAAACGGAAGTAAATAATAAAAAATAAATAATACAATGTTTTATCAAAAACTCTTGGATGAAGTAGCATAAAATTATCGTCCTGAGATGGCTCTAGAATACTTGCCTATTATCACTTTTTCTTCTAGTCAAGAAAACAGAGAGGAAAAAAATATTAAATTTGGGCGAGTCAATAAATACTACTTTTTTTATTTGATTTTGAGATTTTTTTTTTTTCTATTCATCTAACGTCGATTCTAAAAGAAATGCAAGGAAACCCGTATTCCATGTATTTTCACCACAACAAGTGTGCAGTTACACACTTTCTCCCTTTTCTCCAGGGTCCAATGACTGCAAGAAGAAAGCACGGTGAAGTGTTTTAAACGATGGCGGCCGTTAGATACATTACGTGAGACTGTAGTTTCATAGTAATTTGGGGGTAATAATTGAATTATAATTAGTAGGAAAAGCTTGAATTATCACTTATAATCTCTGGCAGTAATTAAGAATTTCAAGGAAGCATTAGGAATTGACGACAGGATTCGTGATAGTGACGATGACTATGATGGCTACCTTTGGGAAAGCTTTTTGCTGCAGATGGTAATTAGGAACATTAGGGAAATATTATTCGGTTCAAATTGCTTGGTCCTTGTGCACGATCAACTACGAATTAGAAACTCACAAAAGAACAGGTTATATATTTTTTCCTTCGCTTTTCTTATGGTACCTCTGACTTCTATG
>NC_090730.1:109951547-109954047 GCF_036898095.1 Palaemon carinicauda | reverse complement strand
AAGAACTCTAACTTCTACAAGGACTTCTCGACGACTTGAGTCGTAGTTACCGACATAGCCTTGGTTTTCGGTTTTATCTCTTTCCCTTCTTTCCACTTCCTTTAACCGGCTGAATTCCTTTCTAACCAGTGGATGAACATCTTATTCTATGAATATTTTATCAAATCCACTGCCTGTCGTTTTGAGAGCAGGTGCTGCCTCAGGTATTCGATCCCGATCTGCCTAATGCCACCCTGACACTTGCACGACTTTTGGCCACGAATTTGCCGT
Source organism: Palaemon carinicauda (assembly GCF_036898095.1). Classification (NCBI taxonomy): domain Eukaryota; kingdom Metazoa; phylum Arthropoda; class Malacostraca; order Decapoda; family Palaemonidae; genus Palaemon; species Palaemon carinicauda. Next base: position 109,953,777 of record NC_090730.1, on the reverse strand, counting down.
GGCAAGTTATGCCCTTTTTGGGGGACGAACTGCGAGGCTTTCGCACTGTTCATGGCTAGTTCATGCATAGTTCACGACGAGTTCACGAATAGTTCACGAATGAATGCCCATTCGTGTCCACATTGACACGAACTGGCATGACTAGTTCAAACATAGTTTACGCATAGTTTGCACTAGTTTGCGCACTTCCCACATTGGCACAACGAGTTTACGCAATTCGGATGGTGTTGTGCCGACTTGGCCACGCCATATGAAAACGGGGCCTCTCCAACCCTTGGTAAATTTTTGATTGGCTTAGGAAGAGGCAACATGTTTATTGCCAGAGACACCATCGCAAAGAGGAGAAGATTCCTATACCTGGCAGCTGCTCTAGCCATTGTTGAAGAGCAGCAGAAAATGCTGGCAGAGGCAGAAGAGCAAAAAAGGCAACCCCACCTCGAAGAAAGATGCAATTAGCACAAGGGCAGATCAAAGTTAGTTATAATTATACCATACTTTCTACCACAACAATATATAAACGGTTTTCCTAATAATGCGAGTAAAATTAAATAACCATCAAATAGAAAGTACGAATAATGTGAATACTTGGAGAAAATTGCTTATAACTCTTTTCAACTGATAAAAATGCAATGTCGCCTGCACGGAGAGAGAGAGAGAGAGAGAGAGAGAGAGAGAGAGAGAGAGAGAGAGAGAGAGAGAGAGAGAGAGATAGAGAGAGAGAGATTCCATCAGTTAATATTATTATTATTATTATTATTATTATTAGCTAGGTTATAACCCTACCTGGAAAAGCAGGATGCTATAAGCCCACGGGGTCCAACAAGGAAAATAGCCCAGTGAGCAAAGGAAACAAGGAAAAGTAAAATATTCTAAAAGTAACAACATTAAAGTAAATATTTCCTATTTAAACTATAAAAACTTTAACAAAACCAGAGAAGCGTCCAGGAAGCTTTATATATACCCCCCACACTGACACGAGAGCCACTGTCACGCAGTAATCATGAACTGTTCGTGAACTGATCGTGAACTGCTCGTGTAATGCGCAAACTGTTCGGGAAGTGCGTAAACTAGTCGTGAACTACTCGTGCCATCAATGCGTGAAGTACACGTGACCATATCTGTGGGAAGGCATGGCCACACTGCGATTTGCGCATATCCGTGAACATGTCAACTACTCGTGAACTCGATGTGAGCTGTTCGTGAATTAGTCGTGTCAGTTCGTGACAGTCTTGGCATGGCACGCATTGCCATGCAGTGGCACGCATTGCCATGCAGTGGCACGCATCCTCCCTCATCCTCCCGACAAGGTCACGATAAGTTCACGAACAGTTTGTGTATAGTTCATGACCCAGTCGCGAATTCTGTCATGGCCAAAATTTTGAACATTTAAAAAAATTCTCGTCACTTTATGCCACGATGTCACGACAATTTTACGTACACTTCACGCCAGTTTACGACTAGTTTGCGCATTGGCATGACTCGAGTCGTGCTAATGTGTGCCACAAATTTATACAAGTGTCAGGGTGGCATGAGATTGGAGTTTAGCGATCATAGCTCAATTGCTGTTTGCTGTAGGTTTGCCCAAATGGCGTAGGTCTTCTATGTGTGACATCTCGTTGTAGTTTCATAAGGATTTGATTGATGTTTTCCTTGTTTTCACTTAATATAATAGCTTTTACTTCAATATTAGTGATAGTCATATTTCCTTCCAGCACTCATAGGAAAATTATATTCCGGGATCTCTTAGCAGCTTCTATTACTTCAAGGTAGCATTGGTGTTGCGACACAGTTTCCTTTAAATTAGCATTTTTCTTTTCTAGAACTGTGAGCTCACAATCTATCCTTCTATAATCATCCTTAAAATAACAAAATTCTTGTCGAAGCTCAATCAATTTTCTTTCCACGGAAGAGGTAGAAGTACTACCAGCTGACCGCCGGTTTGCCTCGATGAGGGTGTTCAGGGCTGTCATTAATTCTTCCTTCTTCATCTTGTTCAGTTCGTTGTCAGTCAGGTTTTGTACATCCCCAGCGTATTGGAGGTTACTATTTGGGGGAATAAACAGGATTAAAGGTCCGGTAGAGTGCAGTTTACACAAAAACAAATACAGGTGTCCTTACTATGGATACGATTACGTAAAATTACGAATTTATGACGTCACATATTTTTTTTCAGTCTTTGACGCATGCCTCTCGATCAAAGGACACCCAAAAAATATAACTCTTAATCAAC
>NC_090730.1:109924047-109934047 GCF_036898095.1 Palaemon carinicauda | reverse complement strand
GGTACATGTGAATTAAGTTTATTATCCTGATACCTATGTGCTGATTCAAAAATTTACAATATAAGGAAATCAAAGGCTTTAAAAACAATGTCTTAAGTTAATGTTGTCACTAGGTTTCTAATAAATAGATATCTCATTACTATTACTTCCTCAAAAAAAAAAAAAAAAAAAAAAAAAAAAAAAACGTGTGCGCATAAGGATTGTTTGTACAACAATATGATTAAGTCAACACGGCCACTTCATATGATATTCCTTTGTTGACATATTAATAACTACGAATTAGACCAAATGAGTCAAGGGAATAAAATTTTCATACCCTCTTCTGTTCACAAAAGGCTTATGGGAGGGAAAGTTGACACTACTCAGGAGTACTTATTAATTAAATCAAAGGATGAACGTTCTTTTAATCAAATATGCCTCCCTGGGGGGATTTAAGAGAGAGGGAGTGAGTAGGAAAAAAAAAGATGAAAACTTTATGACACGAAATACTGAATAAAAACATAGCAACTGCCGTGTTTGTGATTAGCCGTGGTGTACACTATTGATGAAGAGAAACGAAGGTAAAATCACATAAAATATAAAATTACTGAAAATGGCTTAGCACCATTTATGGCTTTTTCGAGACCTTTATGAAAAGTTTTCTCGTCGAACAAAATACTGGGACAAAATACTGCCGATGCGTTTGAGAAAACTAAAGAAATTTTATGCAAGTAATTTTGGAATGGGTTAATCTATTGTGATAAGTCTAGGCAAACGGCTGTAATCATTAATTGGTGTCATGTTGGAATTGTATTTCTAGTATTGCAGCAGTATTGCAATTGTGAAGAAGAAAAGGTCCCATTGTTACTAAGGGAGATGGAGGCTTGCCTTATATGGGAACCGACATTTAACCTCAGCAGAAGCCAGTTATGTGGTAAAGGAGAGACTGTGCGATAGTATGGTGTTTTCAGAAAGCAAATGTATTTATATTTGCATGTCCCAATATTATCCTTGTTACTGATCACCGGACTATGGTCAAAGTGTTTGTGGATAGAGAGTTGAAGGACGTTGGAAATCCTTGCTCTCTTGGGTTAATTAAAATAAACATTAGCCTCCAGTGTAATTTCACAGTGAAATATATCACTAGAAAGAAGAACTCCGCAGCTGATGCTCTTTCGAGGTATTAATTAATTAGGAATCAAATACGTGTTAGCAATGTAAAAAGAAAAAAAAAGTTTAGGAAAAATACAAATTATTCAAAAAATATCTAATTGCAATATGTATTACTTTGATATTGATTATTTTTTGTAATTTATTGAGCTCTTGTTCGTCATTCTCAAAATTCCCTTCTTTGTTTTCTTGGCAGGTACCTGGCAACAATCCCTACACCCAGTAGGGTTTTATAAATTGGGTTTAGATATCAAGTTTCTAGATTTAGAAAAAAATAAGAATTCTGCCAATTTCAAGAGCCCACTGTTGAAGCACTTAGTTTGATCTGCTGATGTAAATTGGTGACTCACTCGTCTTCTAGACTACAGTTTTGGGTGTCATTTTTTTTAATATGATTTCCTTTGTGTTGTAGTCCTATCATTGACAGTAGTGTTCATTGACCCTGAAAGCTGCATAAACAGAAAGTGAATCTTTTCAGTAAAAATAGGTTGTGCATCACAATCTTAATTGCCTCGTTAAAAATTGTAGTTTGCTTTACTATGAGTGACTGAAGCCTGCCTGAAAGAGGCTACATACTTTTAACAGAGAGAGAGAGAGAACTTTGTTAAGAATCATTCTTATTCTCTTAGTCATGAAAGGATTTCCTAAATACAAACAAATTATCTCCTGTAATGAATTTCACTTAATTAATTAGGGTTGATAAGGGAATGTTTTTTTTTATGGAAAGTCCTACTCTACGTTGGTGTATGTACTTTGCATAAACAAAAGAAATATAAATGAGATTGAACATCACAGATAAAATACGAGTATAAAAAATGTTATACACATTTCAAACAAATATTTTTTCCCCAATTAACGGATATGTGAAGGAAGCCTAGTGTTTCATATTTGAATGTTTATTTTCATTGCAAATTATATTCCTTCCAACGTTGTAAATGTTAAAGGTGAGAAATTGCAAGGTAGATAATTGTTCAAGTTCTAGAAAATATCCAGAAATACATCTCTTCACAGTGAAACTAAGGGTTTTCGTAATAAAAGCAGTAAAAAGTGTAATAATACCAGGAATACTTCATAGGTGGGATATAGTTGTATTGCCTCCTTTTGTATTCAGGTATACAAATCTTGTTCATCTTCGAAAGTTCAAGAATGGAATTGAATGATGACAAGAATTGATGAGCCACTGGTTTTACATAAAATATTTAAACCTATTCAATATAACTGCCATGTCCGTAAAATGACATAATTTATTATTATGAATTCTGGGGTTGACTCCAACTATCGTGAGGATATACAAATAATATGGTAACTCAAAATGTTGTCAGAAGAGGAATCAATTAAAGATTATATAAGAGTATGATAGATGAATAAAGAGGAAACAGAGATCCCATGATACCTGTTTAAGGGAAAGAATGGGATTATGTTACACCATATCATTCAAATGATTCCTCCAAAATGATATGAACGAATAAGGGATATCATTTCCATTCACAATATGCGAAGGGAGAAGAGGGGAAAATTGTAGATAAAAATGGAGGAAAGGTTAGACGGAAAACAGAGCTCTATGAGAGAAACCTCGTGATAATGAGGGAAAAGGCAGATATAAAGTGGTTAAATGAAATTCAAGAAATAAGCTTTCAAAGGAAAGGATTGGATCCGTAAGTAAAAATTCTGACTAACTGTACTTAGATACAAAGTTCTAATTAGCTTTTTAATATCTAGAGCGTTAGTAATTCAAATTTCTTATCCCTTCAGAAAAAAAAGCCCAAACATCTTATAAAAATGACAAGATGATGTAAACATAGTATCAATATAAACTGCCAGGTCCCGAAATTTCTTGATTTAAACATTTATGAAAAAATGTATTAAGATGATCTTTAGGAAGGAGAATTGAAGATATTGCTAAAACGTAATGAAAGTCGGAGAATAAAAAGGTAACACGTACATATTAAATCAAGAAATCAATGCAAATGACCACTGCTATTGATTATTCACTGACGCGGACAGACAAGCGCGTCGAAAATAATGAAATGGAGTTGTCAGCAGATAAATATCATTTGGTGATTCCGCATAGGATATGACTGGTGGAGATGAATAAAGAAGAAGGGATACCAGAACTTTTGGGCAGTAAGGGTTATTATTAAAATGTGGAAGGTCCACAGATTATAAGAAACTATTTTGAACACAATTGGCTGCAAATATTCTTCCAAAGAGTTGGACAATTATTAGTTAAGATTGTTTTTAAAAGTACTTGCCATGCCGACTCGATTTATTGTTAATAAATCAAGAGAGTAATTTTGTTAATTTACCTTTATATAATGTTTTAATTATTTATCTATTCAATATGGTTTACTCGTTAGATATTTGCAATATAAACCTTATAAAGATTCAGTAATAAGGGGGACTAGGATATTGAAGTACCCGTAGTCTTTTTATATTATTTCTTTTAACTTCAACTAAAGAGAGGAAAAAAAAATATTTCCATAAATGTTAATATTTTTTAGACCTTTTCTTTCTTGAAGGACAGCGATGGACTAAGAGGATGCACTTATAAGCGGGCATATATTTTATATTAATTTTTTAATTTCTCTGTTTTGCGTGTAATTTTAAATGAGTCACACAATTAAATCAGTATATTACAGCAAACGTCAACATATCATACGGAATCACCTCTTTATGAAATCGCATAAATCTAAATTACCTTTCTTGGGTATGTAATGATTAGATCACTGGAAATTGCCCAAAAGGTCTCTTGATATTTGGTCTTCCCTTATTAAAGTAACAATTTTCTTTCCTGACAAATTCGACAGATCTGATAATAGCAAAGTTATTCATTGCCTTAATGACATTTGCGACTACCTCTTGTGATGAATTAAAATAGGAGAATTTGTTTCATAAATTTAATTGTTAATTATTCATTTATTTTTTTTCATTCATTGCTAGTGTTTATTATTCAAAAATACTCTATATAATGATATTGCTTTAAACAGTAAAACAGGAATGAGAATGATTGTATAAAATGAAAATTAACATAGTTGATTAAATAAGTCAGAGAATGAAGGAAAGCAGTACACACATAATAAGGAAGAAAATACAGCGAGTGAAATGAAATATATTTTTGATTTTTGTATATAATACAATTGTACAATCCAGTTTAATCTGAAGGTCTAGCGCTTGATCCAAGAATAATCCGATTATATTTTTTATTTCTTTGTGAAACTGGTGTTTGAAGTTTTAATTTCCCTAAGTGTCGTGTAATGTTATTGGCAACCCCGTACGTCAAGCGTGATTGCTACCTTTTTGAGAACACGAACAGAATAGGTTGTTATAGTTTCATTAAAAATCATATAAAAAAAACTAGGCATATTTTATATTTTTTCTTTCTTAGTTTAAACCTATTTGCAAATTTTGAGCCGCATGAAATGGAGGATGGGGTATTAGTTCAAGCATAAAGTAACGCATTTTATTTCTTTTCCTGCTGAAAGATTATGTGTATATATATATATATATATATATATATATATATATATATATATATATATATATATATATATATATATATATATATATATATATATAAATATATATATATATATATATATATATATATATATATATATATATCTATATATATATATATATATATATATATATATATATATATATATATATATATATATATATATATATATATATATATATATATATATATATTATCAAATCAATAACAACTATTGCTTTCTGAAAATTTGTTTGAGGCCTCTGCTGAAATGATGATCATTTGTAGAATATTAGGTAAACTACGCGGAAGACTTCTTTCCAACGAAGAGTCCTGCGCAAAAGAAGGCAGTGATACATGTTTCTGTAGCAGGGGCCGTTAAAACCACTGATATTAAATTTCTTCTCCCCAATAACTCTATCGGAGATCTAGATTCCAATATTGTGTGAACATATTTGATAAGTATTCTGAAATGCTACATGCGGTTAGTGATACTATCGGAAGAAATGATATAAAGAAATATCAATGAATCGTGTTAACATAGAGTCATAAAGAATGGATATGTTGCAGGTATTGTAAAATTGATTATAGCTTATGGTTGGTTACTCAAGTCATGTTTTCAGTCTTTACAAGCCTCCTAACTCCTTTACACCCTTTATATACTAAATAAAAATAAATACGCATGCATTACAGGAACTACATTGTACGGGACGAGTGTTAAGCACTCGATCCTCCAAGAAATTAAGGTCGTGTGTTTCTTCAATATATTTGTGATCCTTATTTCATATCAAACGAACACTTGTGCAGATATTATTCCATAGCTTGAAAGCATGCACATGTTAATAAAATTTGTATTGTGCATAGGTCATCTCATAGAAATAAGTGGACTGACAAGAGACAATGGAAATGTCATTCGGAGAGGTTCAAAAGCTACTGTCTTGGAAAACTATCCACAAAATGTGGGAGCATTAAGAATGGTGCTTGATAGATTTATTACTAAGACCCTTTCTAATTTGCATTATTGTGCTAACAATGAAGGAACTAAATATAACCTTTGGTGTTGTAAACTCATGCAGTAAGACAACAAAACTGAGGGTTTATTATTGTACTTGAACTTCTGAGGTTATTATCATGGAATTCGTTAGAGCAAAGATTTGGTGACAGGCCTCTCAATTTATATGCAGTGGATATGTTACCATATGGTCTTGGTGCTGGGTACTTCAACTATGCTTGGTATGCAGCATTTGCCATTTTACCTTGAACAGATATTCATGAACAGAGAACATGCAATGTATCCCTAGTCTGGCCTCTGGAATGGAATATAGTTGGACCTTTCCCTTATTATTATTATCATTATTATTATTATTATTATTATTATTATTATTATTATTATTATTATTATTATTATTATTATTATTATTATTATTATTATTATTATTATTATTATTACTTACTAAGCTACAACCCTAGTAAGAAAAATTATATACGTGTGCATTAGCCGTTCCTTTCTGGAATTATAGTCTTTATTCTGAATGAATCTACACTGGCAATCTAGGCATTTTCATATACTACACTGACAGAAATCATGTATGATCTCAAGGATATGTAGGATGGATGGGAAAGAAACATGACCAGCCATTATCCTTCCCAAAGAAAAGCAAATCAACCGATTCCAAGAAGATTCTGCAGATAGGAAAAAGCTTCAGGAGCCTTTGTCAACTTACATCGATGTCTTTAACACAAACAAGCACCCTGAAAGTGGCCTCATCAAAATGTGCTGTGGTTATGTTGTCGCTGATTCCTTAGCTAATATTCATAATGCAGCAGAAACAGGACATCAGTTTTTTGAGAAATATTTGATTACTGATTTACATAAGAAACTGAAAAAGAGAATGAGAAATATGTCTATGACAAAAGTTTCAAAGCACTGTGCAACAGTTCAATACATGATCACTAAATTTCTTAATGCTTGGTTTTCAGTTATCATAACATCACCGGGAAGAGATGTGTGACGGCAGGAGAGAAAGGTTATGACTCAAAGGCAGGGTGCTATCAACTGATTAACTTTATCAAAGAACACTCTCCTGTATATAGAAAACCTCAAGGCAATAGGAATTTTCTTTTTCGAGAAACAGACAATGTTAGAGAGGAAACACGCAGACATATTTATTCTGGTTCTTTTTAGTGCGAGGGAAGAGCGCAGATACAAGCATAATATATACAAAATAATTTATGTACGATCGTGTGACACACGGTTGGTACAGATGTCTCATTAGAAAAGCTGCTCTCACTTAAGATAGTTCCTTATCTATTAGCACTATTTGACAATAACGGTGGCATGTGTGTAACCCCGATATCTGTTTAAAAAACACAAATTACAAGTAGTATTAGGAAAATGTAATCAGTAACCTCCAAGAGTCATCATCCTAGATACCTGTGCCCTACTCTGGAGGGTATCTTTGCCTGCTTCACCAGCAATAGTTTCTGATTTTCCTTATGATCTACACAACTAATACTAGTCATCAGTGTCTACTGCTTCACTGAAGATATGCCACTGCCAACACAAACTTTATTCCCGAATCTCACAGCCAATAACAAAAATATTATATGAATGATAGTTAACAAAAGAGTAATATGACTGCAGAGTACTGGGCAAAAAGATCATCATAACTGCACCAGATCCTCAGCCAAAACAGATAGTAGTTGATAATCAAGATACAGCAGTGCTGGCGTTCTGATAGCATACCACATGATTCAAGAAGCTGTCGTTGTACTACAATTTGCCAGAGTTGTTTCAGAGAAGACAGATGCCTTTAACAATTTAGCCTATCATCTATCTGCAGAAACAAATGGATTGGCTGCTAAAGAATCACTTTGTAAGAATACGTGCTCGAAAAACCACTCTTTCGTAATGGTACATCAGAGAGGGAAGGAAGGATGTAAAGTGTTGGAGGCAGTGAAGGTAGTGGTAAAGTGTTCCAGATTAAGTTTCTGAAGAGTATGGCTGGTGTATCCAGATTGCATAGGGTTAGGAACGAAGTAGTGAAGGTAAGGATGGGCGTGAGAAATAAATTAGCCGCTATAGTTGATATGAATGAGTTGAGGTGTTTTGGTCATAAAGGGAGAATGAAAAATAGTCATCTGCTGGAGAAGGTTTATGAGTGAAAAAGTTGATGGGAAAAGTGCAAGAGGGAGGTCAAGGTTTGGATGAATGGATAGAGTGAAGAACGCTGTAGGTGACAAGAGAATAGATGTAAGAAAAGCATAATAGAGTGCTACGGATAAAAATGAATAGCGAGTGATTGAGACGCAGATCTGATATGCAGATCCAATATGCCCTGATGCAACCTTGGGTCAGCTTGGTGACCGCTGAGGTAAGGGCAGTAGGAGAGTAGAAATATAAAGCTTCATTTGTGTTGGAAGATGGGGAAGGATGGGCTGTGGCACCCTAGGACTTCTAAATAAGCTCGGCTGAGTCCCCTGTCAGACAAAGAGGAACGATGTAAATAAAAATCCAAACTTAGTTTTTTTCTTTGATGTGAGCTACCTCCCAAAATTGTTGGAAGTATCATGGTAGATATATAGTTATATATGAAGTATACATCCATTTCTGAGTGGGGATACCTTAATGTGGCGAATGGGTTTGTGTATTGGCATTGTGAGCAAAGCTGTACTTGTCAGGGCCACTAAAACTGGGTTCATTTGCTAAGAGGGATACGACTAAAGTCCCACACCATCACCAATATGTACAGACCAGCGGGGTGATGAACTCTGGTCAGAACCCATACATGAATGAAGACATGTACAAGGCCTTTGTCCTGCAGCGGATCAGGAACAGCTGCATTTGTGGTTGATATATATATATATATATATATATATATATATATATATATATATATATATATATATATATATATATATATATACATATATATATATATATATATATATATATATATATATATATATATATATATATACATATATATATATATATATATATATATATATATATATATATATATATATATATATATATATATATATATATATGTGTGTGTGTGTGTGTGTGTGTGTGTGTGTGTGTGTGTGTGTGTGTGTGTGTGTGTGTGTGTGCATTTAGTTTTCGTCTAGCCTCCTGACTGGTGATAGCAGGTTCACCTAGTATTTGTATGGCAGCAATCCATCCCAGCCGGGACTTTGAGTATAAGCTGATTATTTTGGAGGATACTTCTGTGGTTGAACATCACAGCAGGGAGTTTGGTTTGACCGCCTGACATTCTAGTGTTCGTCTCTTCAGATGGTACTAAAACCAGACACATTTACCTTCGTTGTATTTATGAAAAGCCAAATATTTCAAAATGAGAATGGCCGTCTCTCCAGGTTACAGGATATTAATAATAATGTTCTGCAAAATATATTCATTTTATTCCTTCTTTCGGTCGGTAGGAATCGTGAATATAGCAAATTGCCCAACATTTTTGGCGTAGCCTTCATCAGACTCAGGAACAAGGAAAGGTATAAGTTCAGCCTTGAAATCTTATATATGTCCCAAAGCCAAGTTGTACTTAGTCTTCCCTCGGACTATATCTTCTATTTAGCGTCATAGCTTTTCTAAAATTCCAGGTGAGAGAGGCAGCTATCAATACTCTTTTTCGCTACGGACCTTATGTAATTGGTTTTCAGTCCCTTCAATGTCTTTTTTTTTTTTTTTTTTTTTTTTTTCATTCAGGTGATTTCAAGTTACTTAGTTCAAGACTTTTAATATCTTAAGCTAATTTCCATTTTTCCACCACAAGCCCCTGTATCGTTTGTGTTATTTGAATGTTAATATAATCTATTTTTTGCATGAAAATGAACCTTTCTGAAAACAATTATGGCTGGAAAGGATAGAGTATCTCTGCAGTTTTAGCAATCTTATTAAAGAACTGAGTACCATTTCTGTTATGAGAGAAATAAGGATTAAAAACTTTTCCGTCTTGGTTGATACGGTATTCATTAGCTACCATTCAATGATTAAATATTTCATATGAAATAATTTGTATAACCTATAGTGTACAGAGATCATTATATTCATGCAGATATATCACACACTTACCTGACATGAGATCTGCGAGTCGTATTCTATTTACTAAGTTAACAAGAGGAAAGATCGAGAAAGAGCAATTACTTATTTTTCTTGCCAATGGTCCAATGTAACTCGAGTTATCCATTTGACCATAAGCCACATGTCTTTTGATGCCTTCTCATTGCTTCTTTATACCCGTAAAACATCTGTGAAACCATTGCTCAGTAATCCTGACCATGATTCCATATGGTCCTCAGTAATTGACCTAATTGTTTCTCATTTTCCAC
>NC_090730.1:109906547-109919047 GCF_036898095.1 Palaemon carinicauda | reverse complement strand
AGAGAAATAGATAAAGCTGAAATTAAGGTTGCATTTAGCAAGATGAAAAATGGAAAAGTTATGGAAACTATTGAGATATCAGTGGAAGTCTGGAAATACTAGGGAGAATTTGGAGTGGATATGCTGCGTGACCGATAAAAAAGTTACACCGAATGAAAATATACTCAGAGTGTGGAAGAATAGCTTTTCAATACAAATGTTTAGAGAAAAATGGGATATGCAAAAATGTAATAATTATAGGGCAATCAAACTCCTTCCACATACTATGAAGCATTGGGAAGTGATTATAGAGAGTAGGATAAGGAATGAGACAGATTGGAGAAGAGCAGTTTGGATTTATACCCGGCAGAAGCACGATGGATGCAATATTCGCACTGAGGCAGTTGATGAAAAAAATATAGAGAAGGCCAAAAGGAATTACATGTAGTACTTATTGACTTAGAGAAGGCCAAAAGGAATTACATGTAGTACTTATTGACTTAGAGAAGGCCAAAAGGAATTACATGTAGTACTTATTGACTTAGAGAAGGCTTACGACAGAGTTCCACGGCAGGAGATATGGAGATGTCTGAGAAAGAGGAAAACACCTGAGAAATATGTTAGACTCACCAGAATTATGTATGAAGGAGCAGTCACAAAAATAATAATGAGTGTTGGTTTGACTGAGACGTTTGAAGTAGGGGTTGGGTTATCCAAGGGGTCCTCATTAGGCCTGTAGTTGTTTAATTTAATAATGAATGTAATTACTGAAAGAGTGAGGGAACAGTCACCATGGACTATGTTGTTTGCAGATGATATAGTCCTGTGTGATGAAACTAGAGAAAGATTGGAGAGGAAGCTGGAGAGATGGAGAGAGGAGTTGGAGAGCAGTCCAAAGATCAGTGAGGCTTAAAACAGAGTATATGCGTTGCAACCTGCAGAATCGATTGAGTGACATATTTGGTGGGAGAAATAATAAGGGGGACAGAAAATTTCAAGTACCTAGGGTCATATGTTAAGCAAACAGCAGAGCTCCAAATGGAAAAATGTTGGGAGCATTATCATTATGTGATCGAAGGATAAACTTAAAGTTAAAGGGAAAGGTACACAAAACTGTCGTGAGACCTGTCATGACAGATGGCCCAGAGACCTGGCCCATGAAAAAGACCTTTGACAAGAAAATGGATGTTGCATCAAAGAGAATGCTAAGAATGGATGGGATCACGAGACTGGATAACAATAGGAATGAATTGGTACGGGGAACAACTAAGGTTACAGAGGTTTCAAAGAAGATCCAAGAAAAGAGACTCCACTGGCTTGGGCACAAAAGGAGGAGAGACCAGGAAAATGTTGGGAGGAGGTTGTTTGAGATTAATGTGCTAGGTAGGAGGGGAGGGGGAGACCAAAGAGAAGGTGGATGGAGTGTGTAACAGCAGATATTGAGGATAAAGATTTCACGGTGGAGAACATCGAAGCCAAAAGAAATTGGAAACGGCTTTGAAGAAATAGTGAGCCTGCATAGCGAGAAAAGCTTTAGTCGAAGAAGATGGAAAGGCCCTGGATAGGAGGCAATAACTACTGCTATGATTTTAGCCAAAAATGAAGTAACTCCCAAAATACTTACAAAATTATTTTTTAGACTATAGCAAGATGAGGCAAAACCTGATGAATGGGAGCTAGGAGTTCTGGTTAGAATGGCAAAGAAAGGAGATCTAACTGATTGCAATAATTACAGAGGATTCACACTTACATCAGTTGTCACTAAAATATGTAATATGGTCATTTTAAAGTGAGTAGAAAGATTGATGAAAAGCTGAGAGATGAAAAAGCAGAATATCGGAAAGGTAGAAGTTGTACTTACCAACATTTCTTTTTAAGTCATGTACAGCAGTGTGTAGCATATACATACGCTTGTAAACTGTAACGGTATTTCTGTATTTTGTACATTATTATTATCACTCTCCCTTCGCACCGATAGCCTGCCTATTCCTGTATGTACTTGAATAATTGTGTTTGAATTTTTTTGACATTCTTGCTTGGAACGTCTTGTATTTATACTCATGCGGCGTCAAAATAAAGTTAGTTGTAATTACGCCGTCTCTCAGTTATAACCTAACTGCTTACTTGCACACTGGTGATCATTGAAGTGGCCAGCTCCTTCCCGCCTTTCCCCTTCACTGCTGTGTCTTATTGTTTGATGATGTCACCTTTCGATACTGACTCTACTATCAACGCCACATCACTGAAATTACCATCCTTCGCCAGTGGAGAATCGTTCTCCTGGTTCCAGTGTCCAGTTTCATCTTAAGGGCTTGATTTAGTCAAGCACCAAAGCAAATTACGTTTTCGTGACTATCCATGACGGCACTTTCCCAAAAATATCTGATTGGCTGTGTAAGCAAGGAGACACGCCAATAACGTACGATGCCCTCAAAACTATATCTCCTGGAGCAGTATTTGCCATCAAAGGCCTCCCACATAGCAACACTTTTTTCAGCTCTCTCATCAACTGTTGAGGTACCAAAAGGCTTTGCTCGCTCTCAGGAAAATTACCAATATCGCTCTACTACAACCTGCCACAAACAGCTCTCCTTGTGAAGTGAATCTACTTCATGCCATTTGAGTAAGTTGCTTACCCAAACCAGTGCATGCTGCTATCCCCGATGTTGATATTTTGCCCATGATGGACCTGATGACCGAACTAGAAGCCCTTATGGACAGCCACTTCCCCACCTTCCAAACCTCCATCAACGCCTCCACTGATGAAGCGGACAGCTATTCCACAACAACCGAAACAGACATGAATGAGCAAGGACACAGACGCCCACCCTATAACATGCCAGAGAAGCGACAAAGATGCCCACCACCCATATATACCACCCCTCACTTATGCCCCAATCAACAACCTCTCCAGACCCCTCCTGTCACCAAACGGCTGCAGATATACTACTACTAATCCAAATTTTGGGCTGCTGCAAAGAAATGTGATCGATGTAGCTCACCAACGGTTAGTCAACATGGACTAATACTCCTCGACGCCTCTCCAACATGGCCTCTGCGACCTCACTCTCAGTATCAGAGTACCCAGGGATACCTACGTCCACATCCTCAGATCGTACCCAGAACTTTTCCATCTGGAACATTATCAAATGCCCACAGTTCCTATGAAACACGATATTCATCACCAAATCAATATGACAGGGACCTCAGTGTTCGCCAGATCTAGATGTCTGGCACTAGATCATTTGGGAGATGTTAAACAAATGTTTGCTGAAATGGAAGGAATGTGCCTTTGCCAAAAGGCCTCAAGCCCATAGCCGTCACCGTTGCACCTCATCCTGAAAAAAAAATGGCTTTCTGTGTCCGTATGGAGGTTACAGGCACCTGAAAATGCAGACAGATCCGGATCACTACCACATCCCAAACATCGCCGAAATGACCTCCTACTTGCACAAAGGGTTCATTTTCTCTATGAACCCAGAAGACATCCCTAAGACCACCATCATCACCCCCTTTGGTAAACATACGTTTAATTACTCCTGTTCCGGCCTTCGTAATGCTGGGGTCATTTTTCAATGTCTCATGGACAGCATCTTAGGGGACCTCATCTTCTGAGTATGTTACATGGACGACATATTTGAGTTTTCTCCCTCCAAAGAGGAACAACTCCGTCCTCTCCGGTGCGACAAGAATACCTTTGGTATCAACGAAGTATCATTCTTGGGGCACCACATCATTTCTAAAGGAGTCCACCCCCTCCTTGAGAAGGTAGCAGATGTTCAGGAATTCCTCACGCCCTCGTCCGTGAAAGCACTACAAGAATTCTGAGGCAGGATCAGCTATTATCCCCGTTTCCAGCCAGCAATTGCCGCCATTCTTGCCCCTCTCTACACCACCCTCAATAGCAAGCCATAAGACCTGAAGTGGCCCTCTGCAACGCGAAGAATGCCTTATCAACCGCTGCTTCTCTCACATTCTGCGCGCCTCATGCGCCTCTTCTTCTCTCCAACAATGCCAGAGACATCGCTATTGGGGCAGTCCTCGAGCAGGTGGTCAACGGCTCGCCCAACCCATTTGCCCTATTCAGTAGAAAGCTCTCCAAGTCTGAATTCGGCCTCTTTACCTTTGACCACGAGTTGCTGGTAGTGCAACTTTCTGTCCGTCACTTTCGCCACTTCTTGGTAGGTACGCCCATCATCATTTGCACGGACCACATGTCTCTGGTTCACGCCTTCACTCGACAGTCTGACACCTAGTCCGCCAGTCAACGTAGACATCTCTACGTTGTGGCTGAGTACAATTGCACCCTTCAGCACGTCCCTGGGAAAATTAATCCCGTTGCCAATGCCCTGTCAAGAAACACATTAGCCGCCATTCACATAGGATGTGGATTACAACGTCTTGGCAGAAGCCCAACGAAGAGATCCAGAGTACTAGGACATCCTGCACATCCCTCTGTTGGCAGGACGTCCCTCTTGACGACTTTAACGCCACCCTCCTATCTGACGTCAGTACTGGTAGACATAGACTTTTTGACAAAGGGATTTATTTTATGAAACCATAAAAAATATATTTTCTCATCAAAATTTCTTAATATACGATAAGTTTTCTTATAGGGTATCTTGTAATACCCCTAAATATCTTTTGATTTCTTATTCTTACATTTTTCTATGGAAAATTAGCAATGCACATTTTCAATAACATTTTAAATACTGAAAATAAGTAAAACAGAGAGAAAAAAACAATAAGCAATAACGAAGAACTGATGTTTACAATAATAATGCATCCCAATGATATTCACTTGAAAACATATTGAATTAATTTGTTAATGGTAGTCAACTAATAATGAAATCTTTTGTAAACCAAACAAAAATCCTTTTTGTAAATTTCTTTTCATATGATTGGTAAGCTCTTAAGAAAGACATAATTCACCAAGAAGTAATTTTCGCATATCCATTTTCATTCTTTCGCACCTAAGATAACACTATTATGGCCTTCCTTAAAATTATTGCCTCTCCTGCTAAAGATACTGTGGAGAAATTTTCATATTTGAAAGTGGATACATGAAAAGAGAGAGAGAGAGAGAGAGAGAGAGAGAGAGAGAGAGAGAGAGAGAGAGAGAGAGAGAGAGAGAGAGAGAGAGAGAGAGAGGAACCATCCGCTGTGGCTTCCATCTCTTTTAATTTCTTTCCTCTTCCTATTTCCCTCCCCATCTTCTGATCATATTTGAGAATGCAACAATACAGTACTGTATAACCAATAGATGTTAGAATGACAAAGATTGCAAGGGCACAAGTTAATTTTACAGAATTGGTTTATTTTCTGTTACATATAAATCTACCTGATTCTTAACGTCTTCTCTTCACTGGCTAATTAACTTTAAGATGGACAATAATTATACAGAACATATTTAAAGTCAGTACACAGCCTTTGAATTCATAACGATTTCTCAAAACACCATATCACAGAAACGATGGCCATCCCTAACATGAATGCAGCATAACCTTTCCTGAATTAATAGGTCTACATTTAACGCAATATCTATGGTACGAACCCTAGATATAAAGATATTTTATACTTCATCCGTTCAAAAGTCTGATGTTACTCTTTAAGGCCTGATGTAAACTTCCCATTCCTTAACTTCTGCAATAAATGTTGAGCGTCGTAGGAATCCTACCCTGCAAATGAAGTGATGACGGGAACAGACCTGTATTCTTCTTCTATTTACTTCACACTATCAAACATTCATAGATAAAGAAATGGGGATACAAAGCATATACGTAAGAAGGAATATACATTCATAAATGCACGGAAGAAAAGATACGGATATACAGAGAGAGAGAGAGAGAGAGAGAGAGAGAGAGAGAGAGAGAGAGAGAGAGAGAGAGAGAGAGAGAGAGAGAGAGAGAGAGAAATTTGCAGTACACATTTCTATTCATTTTACACTGGAAACCCTTTATAAATGAAGAGAGGTTTGCATAATACATACACGGAAAAATTCGTGGAAGAAAAGGTATGAACTTACAAAACGAGAGAGAGAGAGAGAGAGAGAGAGAGAGAGAGAGAGAGAGAGAGAGAGAGAGAGAGAGAGAGAGAGAGAGAGAGAGAGAGAGCTTATATATCAATACTTGTTTCCAAAGGATATTATAACTCATATCTGTAGTATAACGCCAAATTGGGTATTATTATTATTATTATTATTATTATTATTATTATTATTATTATTATTATTATTATTATTATTATTATTATTATTATTATTATTATTATTATCATTATTATCATTATTATTATTATTATTATTATTATTATTATTATTAGTCAAGATACAAAACCGATTAGACACCCAGAATGCTATATACCCTAGGGTTCCAATTAGGAAAGCAGGAAACAACAAATAAACTAGCCTAGATATAGGAAGTCGTGAATAAAAATATGTAATTTAAGAAATCAGTAACAGTGTTATAATAGAACAGTCACATAAAATAAATAAAAATCAGACATGTCAACCTGTTCAACGAAAAGGCATTTTATAAAATTTTGATTTCTGTATGTCTATAAAGTCAACCAAAAGAGTAAACCTGGAATAAAACTTCTAGAATATAGTGTATCATTGTGTCTTATGATGGAGAAGGTATGGCTCTTAGAATTAACTGCATATATAGTATTACGTACAGGAAGATGCAATCTGTGAAGATGTTTTCATTTTGTTCGGATAGATATTGTATTCGATTAGTAGAGCCTTTAAGGTATTGCAAAGTTACCCGATGTAGAAGTAGAGATAGATGTGAATATTAATTGCGAAAAAGTTGAAATCTTTCAGGAATCTGCCAATATCACAATTGGACACTGAAGTGGGACAAGACGAAAATAATGGATGGCTTTGATGCGGATACTGATAAAGAAAAGAACAATAACAAAACTTAACGTTAAATCATTATAGGAAAAGAGCCCTAATCCGACTTGATCACGAACTGGATATGTGAGCCTTGATGGTGAAGTAAAGAGATGCGTAGAAAAGAAAAATAAGATCCATAGATTCTACTACAGATAAAACAGAACATGATTTAAATAGAGGAGATGGAAGAAGTATAAGATATCCATAGGAAGGAATTGGAGAAGTCACTAGAAACAATAGGAAGAGAGGTGATTTACCTATAAGAAATGAAAATAGACATTTTTTAAGTGAGGGATCTGAAATTAGAGCTAAATGGTAAAATATATCGAAGAGCCGCCATATAAGCCACCCCCACTAAACAAGGAAGAAATCCCTGAGACCGAACGTGATTTTCCTATAGATGTAAGTGACATTAGATTGCCAGATGATGTTTTGGTATTCAAACAATTGAAAAACTATAAGTCATCTGAAATGCTACTGAAATTCAAACAACCATTGTGATTAATGAATTATTCAATCATATGTCGAGATGGAAAGGAAAGGGATTATTGTTAGAGTACCAAAGAAGGGAGATTTGAGACTGGAAATTGGCAAGGTATCATATTGTCACCGGGAGGTATGAAAGTTTATTACGAGGTAATACTGAATAGAATAGAGCCTGTAATGGAATGCATTGAACATAGAGGGCAGTTTTCAGAAAAGATAGAGGATGTGACAATAACTTTTCTATCCTAAGACATTATAATGAATTAAAATCATCTCTTGTTTTATGCTTTGTCGATTTTGCGATAGCATTTGACAGTATCTCACATAAAATGTTAAAAAAAAATCAAAGATTCTGAGGAACTATGGGATACCAGAATATATTATAAATATCATAATGGGTATGCATTGTGGAACTTGTAAGGTAATGATTGATGATAGTCTTACAGATGCAATTGAAGCCAAGACTGTAGTACAAGGTGGAATACTGTCCCCACTTTTGTTTATTATAGTAAGTGTTATGAATAAAGTAATGTCAGAATAATGACCTTCATTGAATAGGGGACCAAAGGCTATATAATCTTGAATGCAGAGATGATATAGTTCTAATTGCGTCTACAATGGCTTAATTGCATAAGATGATTGATAGATTAGTACCGGAGGGGAGAAAGGTGGGGTTAGTGGTCAACCAGAGAAAGACTGAGGTCATGCAGATTCAGAGTGGTGATCAGACAAACTGCCTTATCGGAGGAGTAATATTACCCAAATCAAACTCTTTGAAAGATTTAGGAGCCATCATTACCGGCAAAAGATCACCAGTTACAGAATTAAAGTAGAGAATGGGGAGGCCAGAATAATCAATGTACATGACAAAACAGTTTGGAGGTCAAAATATACATTTCCTATATAAGTTCGATATTAACTTATGGGCACCAGCC
Organism: Palaemon carinicauda; assembly: GCF_036898095.1. NCBI lineage: Eukaryota > Metazoa > Arthropoda > Malacostraca > Decapoda > Palaemonidae > Palaemon > Palaemon carinicauda. The sequence goes on along the minus strand of NC_090730.1, from coordinate 109,910,749 downwards.
GTGGTATAACACTGTAACAACTTACAGTAAATAAATTTTCTTGGCTTTAAGAATGAAACATTGAGAAGGATTTTTGGATTCAAATGTCAGCAGCATATAACAAATGCGGAAATTCGTGAGATGGCAGGGGTGTCCAATGTGAACGATGTAGTTAGATTATCAAGATGGAGGTGAATGGGGAAGATGAGTTAGTCAATGATGTACCTGAATAGAAGCTGCTAGGTAGGTGAGGAAGTGGAACACCGAGAGAAACATGGCTGATGAGTTTGTGCAGGGAAATTGGATCTGAGAATTTATTTGAGCTCAGTAACAAATGCTGCAGTTTTTAGTCAACTGCATGACAATGGTCTCAGACATGTCTTGGTTATGTTTGGAGTTTGGCCATTTTCATCACCACTGCAAATTAGTGATGGCGAGAGATTCACGTCTGATCCCTCACAGCAAACCAACATAGTATGAGTGGCCCTGACTAGTACAGTTCGACTAATCATGGGAATACGCAAACCCTTTCCGCACGTTAAGTTATCCCCACTCAGAAAGGGATACATATATATATATATATATATATATATATATATATATATATATATATATATATATATATATATATATATATATATATATATATATATACACACACACACATATATATATATATATATATATATATATATATATATATATATATATATATATATATATATATATATATATATATATATATGTGTGTGTGTGTGTGTGTGTGTGTGTGTGTGTGTGTGTTAAGAGAGAGAGCGGGCCGTTCTTGCCCCAGTATTTATCATTGTACAGTATTCTTTTCAATAGTATTTCTCTTCTCGCTGGGCAAAGGCTAGATTCGAACTTGACAAGCCTATATCTGTTCAAAATTCTGATCTTCTTTTATCATATATTTGTCTTTGCTAAATTTATTAATTTCTTTATAACTAATTTCCATTTAACATATGTGATTCTTAAAACTTTTCGTTGGTGTTAGTATTGAGAAATATAGTGTTTAAATCAACTATTTCATTACAATTTTAACCTCTCCAATAATGTTTTATTTTGAATCCTCTTTTGCCTCTCCTTTCTTCTCAGGACCATGTTTCATCCATTTACGTTGCAAATTGGAACTAGAGTGCCTTTATTGGTAAATTTTCGAACATTAACATGAGGGAAGAAAATGGCCGACACAGTGAAGTCGAGAACATTCAAGTTTACATAGCCTACGTACTTTATACCATAATAACTTTTGCGTACGTACGCTAACCCTGGATAGGTATGCTACTCGGACACGCCTTTAAGGGTATACTCGGTCGTGAACGACCCCGACTCCGAAAAAAATTCAGGAAAAATTTAGTTATGCATCAATCTGTATTGTTTGACTTGCTAAAAATACTTCAAAGAATGCTAAAAATTACTGAAAATATAAATGATACCCATCTACAAAATAACTATTTATTGGAAATATATTAAAAATTTAAGTATACAAAAAAAGACTTGACGTAAATATTCAAAAAAAATAGAAATATACATATACACATAAATCCCTTTAGGGACACCTTCTTATATGGCAAAGCAACAGCGTGTAATTGCTGGAAATGAGTTGGACCCATAGAAGTGAAGATCTGAAATGAGAAAAAAAAGGGTAACTTTTTTTGGCCCAAAAAAATTGTCCATATTTCATGAATTTTTTTGGGTACCCAAATAAAATAGGAAGAGGCTAATTTTTTTATAGAATAAACTCATATTATCCTAGAACAGAAATACATAATAAGATGTGCACTAAGATGTAATTTACTGTTATAACAGGGGCGAAATCTAAAGGTCATTTTTTGACGGCCTAGTTCACAATGTAAATTTCTTATGAAAATCATTGTATCTCCTATAAAATATGATATTTATGCATTAAATTATACCAAAATATCACGAATTCTATACAGAACAAGAATATATAGAGATATGCCAACTTACCTTTCGGGTATGTCAACGAAATGGCCGCAGACCGCAACAACTCTTACAGCCCAATCTACCACTTGGAATGAAGAATGGGGTTGCAAGCTCCATATTATCATCAACATCTCTTTTTAATTCCATTAGAAGTTTGTTGATGACATCCATGCCGAGGGAATACTGTTTGCTGGCCATTATTGAAGATAAATTCAAAATAAATAGAAAAAAAATCAAATTTGCAAAAATCCAAAAAAATCAGAAATTAGCATTTGAGGGAAAATGGACCTAATTGCTATATATAGCATCTAAGCCAAAACCAATGTCATGCAAGTGGTAGACACACCATCCACCCACACTTTCCAACTATAAAGAACCAAACAAGTATCAACACTGTTTGACAATTTATAATTAGGTATTCAGGGTCGAGGTCGACCCCTGGGGGGGGGGGGGGGGTAAAAAAAACGGGGAAGGAGGGAAGTTAGATGAAAATCAGTCCTAAAGCAGACAATGGCATGTAGACTAGTCACCCCTTGCAGGTCGATCACTTCCATATTAAAGACAGCTGATGATTTATGAGGAAAAAACAGGTTTTGAAAATGCTGTAGGGGTCGCAAACGATCCATCATACCTTTCCAGGGTTGAATGGACTTTTGCGTGTACGCCTTTCCTTCAAACGGACATTTGCACGACGATTTTTACCCGTTACGAAATTTAGACGTTATGGCCAAGTGCAATGCAAGCCTTAGTTTTTGCGTACTTTATCATGACGTAGTAAACGCAAATGGGTTTTTTTTCCAACGGAATACTGCCATACAAGATTTTTCTAAATAAACTTTTGTCCGGAACATATATATATATATATATATATATATATATATATATATATATATATATATATATATATATATATATATATATATATATATATATATATATATCAAACCAGTGTTCTCTAATCTAGGGTAGTGCCATAGCCTCTGTACCATGGTTCTCCTATGTCTTGGCTTAGAGTTCTCTTGCTTGAGGCTACACTCGAGGACACTATTCTATCTTATTTCTCTTCCTCTTGTTTTGTTAAAGCCTTTATAGTTTATATATTAGATATTTATTTTAATGTCGTTACTCCTCTTAAACTATTCTAATTTCCTTTTTTTCCTGTCCTCACTGGGCTATTTTTCCTGTTGGAGCTTCGGGGCTTTTAGCATCCTGCTTTTCCAATTAGGATTGTAGCTTAGCAAGTAATAATAATAATAATAATAATAATAACAATAATAATAATAATAATAATAATAATACAATTGAATGAGGAACTGGCTTTTGATAACGGAATATGCATTCCATCAATTTCCCTTATTGATTTATATTTTGTGTCGCTTGGCCCTCTTACACATAGTGTATGCAATGGTACTGTATATACATTCTAGCCACTTTCCATATTTTCCATATCAAACATGTTAGGACAATAATTCAACAGAAACTCTGTTTCCTATTCACAGTCTTATATCAAAAGACCCTGTTATAACTTTAACGTATTCCTACACAAAGACTCACGTGCTCCGTATGTCTTAAAGGTCGAAGGCCAGGTCAACAAGAAGTGGGAAATTTTCCGAGTTTTGCTACTTCTTCCTTAACATCGCTCACCTTCATTCACTCTTTACACCGGTTCTCCCTTGGGCTCCTACACCATAACGTTTGCAACATGTGAAGGCATATATGTTCAATAACTAAAGACCAGTGTTCTACGAATTATAAAGTTTATCTATTTACCATCAATCTTATAGCCTACAAGAAACATTTTAGTAAAATTAACAACGCTTTGATGTTTCACACAGCGCAGCTAGGGCTATAATAGCCATTGATAAATTCTTTAATTTGCATCCCTTTGCATCATAATGTGTTAGAAATACGCCCCACGTACTTTTCTTGATTTGTTTACACCGGCAGTATAAAGGACTGTTGTTTTTGCAAAGTCTGATCAGGGTAACTTCTGCCTCGTGAAAAGTGACATAAAAACATACTGATATGACGCCACAAAATTAGTGGCATGGTAAAGGAGAATGGAATTTGTATTGAGAGTAAATGCTGGGAAAATATTGTATATTCCGCAATAATCTTGAATAAAACCCAAATTATCTTTATGGGGGATAGATCTTTCCTTAAAGTCTTACTTCATATGCAAAGTGCCGAGGGAAAGGGAAAAATACAGAGAACAGAAAAACCTCTACAACGCTAAACAAAATTAGTTTTTCAGA
>NC_090730.1:109894047-109899047 GCF_036898095.1 Palaemon carinicauda | reverse complement strand
TAATACAAATATACTGAACTTTCTCCTTATTGCTGATTACACGACAATTTCCATACAAGGCAAAGACCTAAATTATATTAAAAATATATGGAATTCCGCACTATCAAAAGTTTTTTTCATGGAGGAAAAAACAATAAATTAACACTTAATATATCTAAAAACTCATTGCATGGTATTCTCACCGTTGATGACGGAATTACAGTACCACATATTAATGTCTATATTGACAATATCTTACTAGAACGAGTTCAAGTGTGCAAATTTTCAGGTGTGGTTATTGATTGGAAATTAAAGTAGAAAGATCATTTATATGAAGTAGCGATTAAATTAGTAAGTTAATTGGAGTGTTGTATAAAGCGAAAAAGCTGTCTCACAACTGATCGTTTAAAAAGCATCTATTATTCTTTAGGTTATCCACATTTATTATTAGGTTCATTAATTTTTAGGGGATCATTTAGTATTTATTTTAATAGACTTTTTAATACACAGATAAAATTGTTACGATTCGTGACGCGCAGTCACCGCTATGCTCACACTGACCCTCTCTTCAAACAATTGAAAGTGCTGAAACTCTTGGACATAATAGCTTCACAAACAAGTCTCTTTGTGTACAAAGCATTACACAAGCACCATGTGAGTTTTGGTTTCAGAGTTGCAGAATATTCTAATACCCGAAGAGGAATCTATTCACAGCTGCCATTATGCAGAACATCACATACACAAAGATATGTAACATACAGAGGTGCAAAACAGTGGAATCTATTGCCTAATTGTATAAAAGCTGGAAATTCTTGTGATATGTTGAAAAATAAAATGAAGAGTATGATTTCTAATGGTTACTGGGTCTTGTGTGTGTGTGTGTTTTTTTTTTTTTCCAAAAAAATCCAGTGATGGAAGTTTTCGTTCATTTTGTGTATATTACATGCTGTATCTAACAATCTATTTCTTATATCTATCTACCCATTTGTGTGTAGCAGTTTATTTGACTTTTTATTGTATCCACTAGTATCTAGTAGACAAAGTAAGGCGTTGATTTTTATGCACTATAGCGTTATATTCCGAGTTTCTGACCATATGGCACACGATTTTATATTAGCAGGTCTGTAAAGTAGCTTCGGCTCATCAGACCAAGCCAATAATATTTCTATGTTTTGTTTCATGATAATGTATTGACCCAATAAAATTATATCAGTCTCTCTCTCTCTCTCTCTCTCTCTCTCTCTCTCTCTCTCTCTCTCTCTCTCTCTCTCTCTCTCTTCTCCTGTAATCCAAAGGACAAGATACTTCTCATAGCATTGATATTTGATCTCTTACACCTACAGTATATGGAAATGCTTTGTTATGTGAGTATTGTTTTCCAGCTACTTATGCTTACACATGATAACGTTTAATGAATAGAATGTAATTCAATAACTTGGCTAAAAAGAGAGAGAGAGAGAGAGAGAGAGAGAGAGAGAGAGAGGAGAGAGAGAGAGAGAGAGAGAGAGAGAGAGAGAGAGAGAGAGAGAGAGAGAGAGAGAGAGAGAGAGAGAGAGAAAGTTGAACTCCTTCCCTAACCTCTAAGAAAATTGATTATAATAAGATTTTTTAGAAGTCACATTATTTCTAGTACCATTAAACATAGAATATTTATCATACGATAAAGGAGATTTTCTTTAACTTTTATTTTCTATAAGAAATAAAATTTAATTATCCAATCGGGACGGGTGAACAAGATCTTTAATTTAACCGCATATGGATTTTAGTTAATCAGGCAACAAAAAACATATCAAATATAAACAAACAACATACCAAGGTTTTTCTTTTGTCTCCAAACAATATGAATCTACTGAAGATAAGATGAACAATGCTGTTCCCCCCAATTTTTTTTTTTTTTTTAACGCCAGTCTCATTGATGCCTTTTTTTTTCTTTTTTTTTTTATTTAACCTCTCCCTTCCGCTATTTCACATATTGGTAATCGTTAACGCCATCTATATCTTAATTTCCATCGTATGAAAAGCCGAAGTAAAAAGATGAGGTAATATGGAAAGTAAAACATGACACCTCATATCGGGAAACCGTTTGGAAAGAAGACTGGAACAGGGAACTTGTATATTACAGGAACATTTCATCAAGGAAAGGAAAGGTAGCTCAAAAAGTATGATAAAAGGCATATGAATATTTATTTGATTCTAGAAAAAAAATAATCCTTTTCTAAAGACAATTAAAATAGCAAGAACAATTGGGAAGAAAATACTCCATGTATCGACGATTATACTGCTTCCAAAAAAGGAATAAATTGACAGCTAATAACAAACTATTCATAGCATTTGAAACTCATTGTGAATGAAAAATGGGAATATAATTTAGTGTATAGTGATATGTAGTTTTTGAAACCGTTGAATGAAAAGAGAAATCCGGTGAAAAAAAAAAAATCCAAATAATTCACTAGACACTAAAATTAGGATTTTTTCCAGAGTGCGAAGAAAAAGACGATATCAAATTACTAGTAATACTGAAGATTCCCTCCACTTATCTACCTATAGAATAATGTCGCAGATGAAAAATCCCCGATATTAACAGAAAGATGTGGATCGAAATTTATAATTTTATTGACTATTAGCAAACGACCTTCTAAAACATCAATTTTAACAGTAAACATATAGCTTAATAGAAAGTGTGAAGAAAGTACGGTGACATATCTCTCAACTACTTGGATTGGCTACGGGTATTCTCGGAATACTGCATTTCAGAGTTCAGATTTCTAGTTGCGATTAAAATGACATAATTTTGGGTATTTTGTCATAGCTTAAAGTGACCATGGCGCTTGCGGAAAATGATGATAAAACATGATCTTATATCTGGTAAGGGATAACAACTAATTTTTGAGGATACTCACGTATGAAGGCTGATAAAATGATATACCTAATATGCATCATTCCATGACTAGTTTATATAGGACGATTGTGATGCTTATTGTTGAAAACTATCTGGGTTCAAATGTTACTGACCAGCAAGGAAGGACTGATCAGGGATGGTATTATTATTATTATTATTATTATTATTATTATTATTATTATTATTATTATTATTATTATTGTTATTACTTGCTAGGAAATGCAGGATGCTATAAGCCCAGGGCTCCAATAGGGAAAATAGCATAGTGAGGAAATGAGACAAGGAAAAATCATATATTTCAAGAACAGTAACAACATTGAAATAAATATTTCCTATATAAACTATTAAAACTTTAACAAAACCAGAGGAAGATAAATAAGGAAGAATAGTGTGCCTGAGTGTACCCTCAAGCAAGAGAACTCTAACCCAGTGGAAGGCCATGGTACAGAGAATATGGCACTAGCCAAAACTAGAGAACAATTGTATGATTTTGTCGTGTCCTTCACCTAGAAGAGCTACTTAACATAGCTAACGAGTCTCATCTACCCTTACTAAGGGAAAGTGGCCACTGAACAATTACAGTGCATTAGTTAACCCCCTGAGAGAAAAAGAATTGGTGATCTTAGTGTTGTCAGGTATATGAAGACACAGGAGAATATGTAAAGAATAGGCCATATTATTCTGTGCATGTGTAGGCAAAAGGAAAATGAACCGTAACCAGGGAGAAGGATCCAATGAAGTACTGTCTGACCTGTCAAAAGGCCCTGTAACTCTCTAGCAGTAGTGTCTCAATGGGTTGCTGGTGCCCTGGCCAACCTACTACCTGTGTGATTGAATTGTTGATACACAAAAACTACTCATATCCTTAATAATCTACTGGAGCTAACCATAAATCTCCTGTCCACTACATTCAAAGCTAATTCATGTGATTTTATCAGTTTCTGATCATTATGTAAAATACATTCGAAGTATGACACTTGAAAATACTTTGGAAAAGTTTTTTGCCAACTGGGCAATAATATGAAGTTTATGTTCTGAAGTCTTCTGAATTTCGAATTAAATATATTATCAAATAACCTTTTGTAGAATAATACTGCAAATTATAACTCTTTTTTTGCTAATAATATTGTAAAAAATCCAAGTAATGGGAGTTATTTTATACCTGACACCATTAAATCCAGGATATGAAATTTTTTTTCGTTCAACTACTAGAACTTTGAAGATAGTCTCCAAAAAGCATCTACAGTTTATACATTTCACAAGAAAAATTATGATTTTGTATCAAAAAGCCAAAGAAAATGACCACGAGTTGAGGAACATGTGGAGCCTAAAAGAAAATAGGTAGTAGCAGGCAATTCGTAGCAGGCTATGATGATTTCCAATGTGACCTATTTTTTATTTTTTTTTAATTTACACTCTCATGAATTTTTTTTAGGAGAGTTTGTGCATATGTAAATAATTTGAATATACATGTCTCTTGAATTATTAGAAAGCTTAGTCTTTGTACTTTTGTATGGTATATAAAACAATATAAAAGCATTAAGGCTTCTACGCATAAAATTATATCGTAAAGATACCTACACCAAAATTGCAAAACTTACTCAGCTTTCTAACGGAGAATTGCTCAATAATTTCAAGTATTACATATATTTTATTTTTATTTATTCTTTTTTTTATATACTTAATCTGCTTTACGGTGGCGCCTTTAATTTTTCCTTATCTTTATTTGTTGCGTCGTAACTATGAAAAATGGTAACATAATTATGTCAGAAAATCAGACATTTTCGCACCGGAAGAAAAAGAAGTTATTTTTTTATTCATTCTAACCTTACTAGTACATCTATTGGAAAAAGGTTTCATCCGCGTTGAATATCTATAATTCTACAACATCTACTTATTATTAAAAATCCTTTACATAATTATTGTATTGTTCATGAATTTCTAAAAACATATTTATATTTACGATTTTTTAAGAATATTTCACGTTCAACAGGAATTTTTTATTACTTTAAGCATTCCAGTTATGATAGTTTTCGATTAGTGCAAAGTTCAATTCTTTGCTAATGTAATATAACAAACCAGAAGCCTTAATCTGTTACAGTTTGGACGTGCCCATTTTCAA
>NC_090730.1:109856547-109884047 GCF_036898095.1 Palaemon carinicauda | reverse complement strand
AAATAAGTTCTTCCGGATCTGGATCATCTCTAAAATTTTATGGGGTCGTTCCTGACCTAAGATCCATCTCTGATGAAAAATTTCATCAAAATCCATCGAGTAGTTTTGACGTTTTCTTTATAATGGTAAATCATCTCCAAAATTTAATGCGATCATCCATGTTCTTGGGTCTATCTCAGGTGAAAATTTCATCAAATTGTCAAGTAGTTTTGACGTAATCTTAGCCACAATCAAATGTCCTTAGACAAATAGATAAACCCACTCAATCGCAATAACTTGATCGCAATGGCGAAAAAATGACATAAACAGGTAGAAGAATTAGATATCAGGGAAAAATTAGATCGGGAATCGGGTAGTAATGAACAGACAACAGTAGGAAATCTGGAATGAGGAAAAATGATGAAAAAATGATTAGGTAAAAATGAATAAAATAACTGTACTCAATACTGCAATATATGATGTACAATTTTTTTTTTTTTTTTGCAATTTTCAGACATAATTTTAATAAATGCACTATATATATATATATATATATATATATATATATATATATATATATATATATATATATATATATATGTGTGTGTGTGTGTGTGTGTGTGTGTGCATATATATATATATATATATATATATATATATATATATATATATATATATATATATATATATATATACATATATATATATATATATATATATATATATATATATATATATATATATATACATTTATATTAAACATTATTAGGTATAGTTATCAAGTCATTTAATTTCCTTATTGTTAACATAATGGGTCATCATTGTGCATTTTTTTAAATATTTGAAATTTTTTTTTTAATTTATTCTTTTTGCTTTGATATCCTATTTCATATCATTTTAGTTGATTAAGAAAGAGATTGTTTCATACTTATCCGAAACATAGACAGACACCTGGATAAAGTGATGGAATGGTAAACTAGTATAATATTACAATTAATATTGCAGGCATACTTAGTAACACAGGCAACATGTGAACGGTTAAAGAAATTTAATCAGATGATAGTCATTTTCATTAGATACAAAACCAAAGTCATATTCCTAATAATGCAGGACGACGAAAAGCTAATTAAATCCAGTATAAACATACATTGAAGTTACTAAGGTTGATAACCAGCTGACAGCAGCAAAGGCTCTATGTAATGGGGTCATTTCCTAAGCTATGCTCACGAAATTCATTCTTCATACTCCGAACAACTTAATGTGCTAACGGCTTCGCCAGCCGGTCAGGTTTATGCGAAATTCAAGAACCTGAGTGTTTAGTTTCCAAACAAAAATTAATACAACAAGTTATACTATATTTTCAAAGTATGTCAATAAATATATAACTTTCAGATATTTAGGCATTTAGACTACTCCACAATTACATTTATGTTGAACAATAAAATTACCCTCTAAAATCAAGGAATGAACAACGCGTTCATCATAAAATCCATTGAATTACTTTTGTTTTACATAATCATGTCGGAAAATAATGAGTTCCAAAGTAGTCACCGAAATGTTACTCAAGAAACCCAAGATTATGATGAATAAATACTTTTATTTTATCTTTTCATAATACATAAAATAACAGTGATGGACTGGAGCCTGCTATTTTGTGTTTATTTAGGTTATTGTATCACTCAAGGGGTATATTCTCATAAGGAAAATGTTGGAGCTTTTAAAAATTTACAATATTTAAGTGAATCTGAATTTGTACTTCTATTTCTAAAATGTAAATGTTTGATAGTACTGAGAATAGCTGGCATTATTCATATGTGTAATACGGTAACCATAAAGAGATTGAACACACAACAAAAAAATACTATATAACATGAAAAATGGGTTTCAAAGTGCTTCAGAAGGAAAAGAAACTCTGAAAGTCGAAGGATATTACAGAAATCATTACATTATTTTTTTTTTATACTAAGAGAAAATATAAACATAGAGTTAAGATGGAGATAAAATGGAATAGCTTGTTTTTAATGATGTCCAAAATATATCTTAAAAATTTATAATTTAGCATGCAAAAAATTTAAATAGCAATAACTATGTTGGAAGGCTGGTGGGCTAGTGGACAGGATATTATTTACAATCCACCTCCGTAAATAATAGAAAAAAATATATTGAATAATGGACAAGGGGACTATTTAGCGTCGATGGAGGGAAAAATAAAACATATTTTGAACGTGTTTTACTGTAATAAAGGGAATCAAACACCACGGGATATCAATATATTCTTGCGAAATATCAATACAAGGTAGAAATTCAAAGGAGAAATGATACAGAATTCTGAACGAAACTCTAAGAAAAATAACAACCAGGTGTTCATGGCCAAAAAGAAAGAACAATTATTTATAGGTGAAAACGTGATATCTAACCGGAATGAATTTATCTTAATAGGAGCAAAAATTGGCCAAGAATTTGACGGGGACTACATGAATGTGTGTGTTTTTTTTTTTTTTTTTTTTTTTTTTTTTTTTTTTTTTTTTTTTTCTTTGTAAAATCATTTGAAAATATAATACAAAACACGGGTTCTATTTTTTTTTTTTTTCAAGAATGGCGTAAGAATATGAATGATTGTTTAAAAAATTATGAAAGAAAAATCTTCCACGGTCAGTATTCGATTCCAAATTTATCAGAAGAAAAAAAAGCGCTACCCATTCGATTCCAATGTAGGTAGAATATTGTCCTAGTAAGGACAAAGAGTTTTTTAAATGCCGTTTGATTATTGAGGTCTTACTAAACTCGTTTTTTCAACAAATATAGTCGTTGACGGGTGAGCCTTGTCACCTAAGGTAAAAATCATTGCAAGTAGCTAAGGATGAATTAACCAAAATATATTACAGGAAAAAAAATCATAATTAATTTCTATGGCCAAATATTTAACCAATCGCTGTACTAGTAAGATAATCGCAAAGAAGAACAAAACAATTAACGGATAAAGATATAACATCAATGAATTATACCAATAGATGAAACTGTACATGTATATATATGTGACCTAATAATTTTGTGTTGGGCCTCATCAATTTGGTTAATATTTGTACATAATGAGATACTGCGCAAAAAAGAGAGGGTAGCTTGAAACCAAGGGGGTATCCTGAAACTGGTTTCAAATTACCCCCGGGGGTAGCTTGAAACTGGTTTCAAATTAACCCACGGTAGCCTGAAACCGGTTTCAAACTACCGGCGGGTAAGATTTGGAGGGGGTAACTTGAAACCACTACACCAGTCCTAACATAAAAGGATGGGGAAAACGAGGATTGATTTAAAGTTTTCAGGCATCCTGACATCTAAGGTCATGGACGCCGGATGCAATAAGATAAGGTGAGTTACTGCACATGGTGCTGGGAGCTCGGCTGTGCTCTGTGACGTCACCTGGAGAGTTGCGAACGTTTATTTGACAGCTGTCCTGTACAACCAACCTTATTATTCGTGCCTCTTTTTTGGATTCCGAATATTTCATTTATGAAAGTGGGGTAATATTGATATCTTTATGGCTATATTTCCAAAATACGTGTTATGATGGGGAATATAAAAGCAATGGAAATAAAAATTCACGCATGACAAAAGTTTTATTCCGAATATTTCATTAAAAATCTTGATATAATATTTTCTCTCTCTCTCTCTCTCTCTCTCTCTCTCTCTCTCTCTCTCTCTCTCTCTCTCTCTCTCTCTCTCTCTCTCTCTCTTGTTTCAATGAAATAAATATTCAATATTACTAAACATTTTTTTTAACCTTTTTCACAACTTTGCTATAAGATTTTTCCTTCTTAGTTTAATATTTTTATTCTAAAATTAAGCATACTTTTAATAATAAAAAGCTCATTAACTCCTCGGGAATATTGGCGGGTTTGAATATATCAATAAGATATGAAACAGCTTTGACTCCTGATTTTAGAGCATCACCATGGACAATTTTGAGTGAATATTCCATTTCTCGTAATTTTCTTTAAAATGAGTTCATGACCTATATGATAACTTTTCTATTAACAAATGATATCCAGTTATCACCTGCTTCATCTTCATCAGCTGAGCCTAATGATATATACTTGAATTAGTTTTAAATTTAAAAGCCACAAACCCTCCCACCAAAGAACTTAAGAACCCATTTCCTATCAGTGTTTCAGATTTTATCTCTACTAAATCTTTTACTTGATTTTCCTGTCTCGGTTTCATTGGTAACAGACAAAAGTTGCTTCATGAGACGCACAGAGATATATAACTCAGAATCTAGATAATTGAGAGCAGCATTTAACCTTTGAGATTGACCACTTATATTTAAGCACTCGGTAGTGACACAAAATGTACAGTAGCTTCATCATTATTACAAACATTAAGACCCTAACTCGTTAACTTTTGTCTCTACCCACTATGTGTAACCGTAGTCTATATTAAAATTGCAAAGATGACGGATACCCATGGCAATGACCAATTTGTCGCATAAAAAAAAAAAAAAAAAAAAAAAAAAAAAAAAAAAAAAAAAAAAAAAAAAAAAAATGTTCGACTGTATCTTGACATAGCCGTCTTGTTATCAAAATCTGTAATCCTTACAGTCCATGTCAGATGTTATACGATAATCCTTTTACTGGAACGAAAAAAATTTCCTTTCACTTTAGCATTAATAATAAAATGTAGCATCTGTTTCAATGTGACGTGGACAGTTTAAGAAAGGAGCTCTGCCTTTTTTTTACGACATACTTCATATACGATTTATTCAAGCCATATCAACTAACAATCAAAGATACAATATCAGATGTTTCATTAAAAAGCTGAATTTTCAATAAACCTTTGTTATTGCAAAATTTGATGGAATTAGTTACTGAGGAAGAGAGTAACTGAACTGCCGTTTTCTCATATTGCCGTTTATAACCTCTCTCGGTAAAGTGACTCATTAATTTTGTAGGCTATTTTGAGATCATTTACTGATAAAGGTACGATTTTTACAGAGATTTTGAGGTAATGATTTTATCTCCAACCTGAAAACCATATGCTATTAAATAATTTTGTATTAAGTTGATTAGATGGGGTGGATCTGCCAAGACGAAAACTTTTGAAAAAATTCGAAGCAACAAATTTTTTTTTTTATTATAATCTGAAGCTCAAATAATAAATTAGTGTTCATACATACGAAAATATTTTTTGTAAAATTCTCTCTCTCTCTCTCTCTCTCTCTCTCTCTCTCTCTCTCTCTCTCTCTCTCTCTCTCTCTCTCTCTCTCATCTTCAGAAACATTCTTCCCATCGTAGCCAAAGATTTACTTGGCTGAGAAATAAAATTGATATATCTATATATTCTCGTATTTTTCAAGTGAGCTATTCATATACAGTTCTTTTAGGCCTTTTGTGACGCCTTTCCTCGAGAATTTATGTGAACGTGTAACTTCTCTTTCCAAAACACGATTGACTTTCCTCTTCCTTTCCCACCTTTACCCTTTACCTCGTACCAACCGCAGTCAACACCTCACTACTTCCTATAATGTTTAGTGATGAATATAGCAAGTTAAGGCAGGGACACCACTAAAAGGTTTCACCTTCAAGCCGTGTTCCCCGACGATAAGGAAAACAAAATCATATTCAGCCACTAATTTTAAACGGAAGGATATTGCTGAAAAATAGTTCAGACCAAAAACACCTTCATCCATACTTCATTTTCTATTCGTACTTGTAGCAGATGCTGCTTTTTTTCTAGCTCTAGTATTGCTTTAATTGATGAGGAAAATAATTGCAATAGTAATAATGATAATGATAATGGCTCTGGCAAGTCTATATCCACCATGACATTGTTGTTAATCTGTCATTGATATTGTTTTGAATACGACAAAGCCCACAATAGCGTATGAGCTAATGCTTCTTTCGTTACATTTTCATAAATTAACAATTGAGAATCAACAGCATAATGTTCGTTGGAAAATACCTGAAAATAATGAAAGAAGAATTTAATCTTCGAAGTATTAAAATGGTGAGGTGGAAATAAATGTTGAAAATTAAACAAGCTCCGAAGGTGTATTTTGTGGCTTTCAAATTACTTTTAAACCCGAGATAAACATAAGCGAACGTGCAAAATTAAAACACCTAAAAACAAATTAAAATACTGCGGACATCAAGTAACTTGTCTATTACTCATGCCAGTAGTTAAATGGGGTTAATGCTGTCAAAGAGATTGATGTAATTTATCTTAGTCTTTTCACTTTGAAACCCAGGCATTATCAATTTAACTATGTAATACGTTCATGACTAAAAAAAAATTGCATTTCTTTTGTCCAATTCTTTTTATATTTCATTATCAAGGTTTGTGGTTTGGCCACGAAAAAAAAGCGTTTCTTGTATACAATGCTATTCTATTTTCAAAGATTCCCCTTTCCTGAACATAGACCCGAGGTTGCTGAATCGCTTGACAAAGATCTAACAAGAATAGGGTAATGATGATATTTATGGGAATCAAGTTAAACCCCTAGGAAAACTCACAATATGATTTAAATTAGGGTTAAGGTATTGGATCCTACTCACCTCGATATTTTAATAGACAACTTTTTTTTTTCTTATTTAACTACCTGCTGATTATTTTAGATTTCATTAGTCATTCATGTTTTATATTGGGTATGTCTCAACGTATATTGTCCATTAGGTGGCATATACAGTAAATTTTCTAAAATTATTTGGAGACCTGTGTAGGTTGAAGATATATTTTATTTCTCAATCTGGCCATGTGTTAAATACTGTTTTCCTGACTAACCTTCTGGAGCCGACTCTTATCTAGAATCAACAAACAGTATATGAAGGTTTATTATAGTCATCCTAGATCTAAATTAATATCTATTACTGGCATTTAACTAGCTCATTGTGTATGTTGTACAAAATTTATCATAATATATGCCATTCACATTTTTTTAGGTTATGTCATCCCCATAGTAGTAGGTATATATTTGATTATGATAGTTTTACCAATTTAGTAAGGCATGCTACTGTACATTCAATAAAATGTTTCATTCTAGCTCTGACGATATTGGGGAATAAATTTCATAAAAACACATATCGGTGGAACCTCAGAGCTATATCTGTCACATAAAATCATTTACTGCAAGTTTGAATTTTTTAATTCCCAGCGATTTAACTTCCAGATTAGGATGTCATTCCATAATCTGGTCAAAGGTGGAATAAAACTTGTAGAATAATGTGTATTGTTAAGCCTTATGTTGGAGAAGTCAAGATTCTTAGAAGTATATGCATACCTAGTACCAAGGTCTTTAAACCTTGCCTAGTACTATGTATAGGATGGTGTAGTCTAGGATTATCTGAATGAAAAGGATGGTCAGTAGTACGAAAAATCTTATGCAACAAGATAAAGAACTAACTGAACAACGGTGACAAAGATTAATATCAAGATCAGGAATACGAAATTTAATAGACTGCCAGTTTTTGTCATGTAAATTAAAATGAGATTCAGCTGATGAGAAACAGACCGAAAATCCTAAAAGACTTTCTCAATAAGAATCTTTTTTCTGTAATCGAAGAACAAAAAGACCAAGTGCTTTTCTCAAAACAAAATTTTCAGTCAATAACCAAAGCTAGAATTTTAAAGGAGTTGTATATAGTTAAAGAAGCATTATGAATGCAGAGATCTAGATGTTGAGGATTCACTGTCCTCAACCTGATTACAATCATACTTTAAGTTTTTGAAGGTCCAACTTTATGCCCTATAATATGCACCATAAAATACGGTAATTTGAGATACATCTCTATTAAGGGATTTAGCAACTCCAGATTTACACCCAGAATATGGAATTGATGCACAGAGAGTAGCATCATCTGCATATGCAACAAATTCGTTTTCAAGATCAAACCCCATATGCATATATAAAATCTGAAGGGTAATGGGCCCAGAACGCTACCCTAAAGAACACCAGATACTACATTCCTAAACAAACTATAGTGCCCATCAACAATTATACTTTACAATGCATTCTTAAAAATTATATAATGATGCTAAGAGGAGACCCACCTACTTCCAGCTATCTGAGTTTGAAAACGAGGGTCCCATGATTAACATGGTCAAGGCTAATCATACGAACTTTCCGACCATAATCATAGGATTTCCGTACAGCTTTGGAAATTGTCAGAAAAGCATCACATGCTCCAAGGCCCCTTCAAAATCTAGAATGTAAGCTAGGGAATAGATTATTACCTTTGGCATACCTATTAGAATGTTTTGACAATAGATGCTCGTACACTTTAGATTAGTATGCGAATTATGGAAAATAAGCAGTAATCAACAGGGATAGAGCTATAACAAACACATTCCTTTAATGGAGTAACATTGCCAATTCTCCAACAGGTGCCAAAAAAAAAAAAAAAAAAATATCTGATAACTATCCTGTAGAATATAACAGACAACTTATGAGCTACTCCTCCATAAGTATCAAAGTCCATCAACATTTCACTGGATCAAAAAGTTAGTTTAGCCTCGGGAAATCAGGAATGGGAAAAATCCAGTTTCTCATTAGTTTACTTACTTTCAAACACATCAAACTAAAGAGTTAATTATTTTTTCTTTTTGACAGTGAGTGGTAAAAGTATCAGGTTTAAGTAAGGGAGGAAATGTCAAGTATACAACAAAGTACAATTATAAGAGTAACTCACCATTTATATTACCCGGTTGACCTAGAAAGTATTTCTCTTATGGTAAAATTGTTTTCATTTTTAGTTGAAGCATAAACTCAGAGCACCAGCTCCTAGCTGATAAGGTCTAGTTATCCTCAGTCAAAGTTCATCTCTTACCTTTCCTAAGATAATATACCTCCTGTTTTTCCAAATAAGCATATCTACAACCATCAATGAACCAAGGTTTGCCTTTCATTCAGCATTTCAACTCATAAGAAGGGGTACGTCTATTAATTATTTTGACTAGATTTTCATTCAAGAGAACAATGTCTCGACACTTTTATACATCTGTGACCAATTCATATGCAAAATATCCCTCAAATTGCCATTCTAGTCTGTTTCAGATTTTATATATCCTATATAAGTATGACACACCAGGGTCAGGCTACCCAGTCTTGATTACTGACGAAACCAAGTCAACATCAGGGGAGTTAGTATATATCAGCTCCAGACCTTTAAGGACTTTCTCTTATGTTTTGCTTACAGACAGATCTAAAGCTCCTAAGTTATGGCAATTGGTATGAGGAACTAAATTCAATCACTCTCTATGTTGAGCGCTAAAATCACTAACAACCACAAAAGAGGCATCTCTATCATCTTGTATCTTACCCGTAATGGTAAGAAAATAAAATAATCCAAGTATGGATTTCGATGAATGGAACGCAAATAAAAGTTGTTATGCCTACCACAAACTTTTATTGTCCGAATTTTATGACATCCACATTCATGGTAGGACTTACGAGAAGCAGGGTACTCAGTCTTTATATACACCGCCATTTTCCTTGCCTTTGTAATGGCATCCCGTTTCAAAACTATTGGATTCTTAAAATCTGTAATAAGAAGCTCAGATAAGTGTCTTTTGGGGAACTTAAGTGATTGAGCTTAATGGAATGTCATACTGTCTGAGGGGATCTGTACGTTCTTGGGTGTTGGCATGCAGTCCTCGAATATTACAATACATTATACGACACTGGTGAAGTCTAATACATACTAGTTCCGGATTCTGTTTACTGTAATATCTTCAGGCAAAATAGCGATTAAAAACAATCTAAAAGTTTCATCATATTTGAAAACAAACTAAAAAAGAATAATAACAGTGCAAGATGTTCATGACTATAGAAGAATCAAATTAATTCAACTAATAGACTCAAAAATGACTTTGGCTAAGATTTAGGCACAAGATAAGAGACTTGTGGCATGAATACAAGGTAGATTACATTAGTCGTCTCGCCATTGGTATACCAATTCTCGTATTATTGTACTTATCGGACTCAACTTCAGCGAAGAAAATCCGTGAAATGTTGAAAATAGTTATTCCAGGACTGCAAATCACCTAAAAAAAAAGCAAAAAATAAAAATAAAAACTGGTAAGCAAAATAAATAATTGACTAGAATGCTGAAAAGTAATAGCGTACAGCGGTTGAAGAAAGTTATCAATGAATTTTACAAACGTTTCTATTGTACCTATATCAATGACGTATCGTTGTGTTCAATATCTAACACAAATTATTGACATATTATGAATAATCTCTTGATGAATACTGTTTTGATTTTCATTCTGTGTGTGTGTTTGTGTGTGAGTTTCTGTGTATGTAAGTATACACACACACACACACACACACACACACATATATATATATATATATATATATATATATATATATATATATATATATATATATATATATATATATATATATATATATATATATGTATATATATATATATATATATATATATATATATATATATATATATATATATATATAATATATATATATATATATATATATATATATATATATATATATATATATATATATATATTATGATACAGAAACGCTATAACTTGACGAGGTCAGGTTTGGTAGTTCCCTATTTTATCATTCCTACATTCCTCTTTTATCTCTCTATGATATGATAATGAGAGAGAGAGAGAGAGAGAGAGAGAGAGAGAGAGAGAGAGAGAGAGAGAGAGAGAGAGAGAGAGAGAGAGAGAGAGAGAGAGAGAGAGAGAATGGTGGAGGGGATAAAGAATTATAGCCTCGCTTGCAAATCGCATCTTGGCCATCAATCTTTGTTGCCTTCTTTCAGATCTCCTACGTTAAAAAAGAAAAATTCATGATTCTACTTTTGATACATGCTGGTGTGCGTAATTTTCCTGTAATTATGATATTACCATAGTTTTTTCTTTTAAACATTATAAATGATGCTACAAAATATCAGCAAAATTCCCATTCATATCTACTGTAAAGAGGAGATTACAAAAGCAATAACTGATAATTTTCATAAGAGTATCTATGAAAAGTTTAGATCCAAATCTTTTACTCAAATTTGCATGCAGCATGTACAAAAAGATATAGATGGATGTGTATATACAATGTTGAATTATTATACCAAAGCAGCAACTCAAAAATTGATAAACATAAACCCAAGTCACAAACATATAATCTAAAGAAAAAACTTGGTGTACTCAACGGCCAATGCAATGGCGTGAATCCCCCTATGATTAAACTCTGACTATTTATGATATAGATATCATTGAGACAGTTAGCTCATTACAGCCAATTTCGGATGGCAAAGCATACTTAAGCTAAATATCTCATAATAAATGTTTAACATTTCATGAATAACAATAGATTTTAAACTTGAAAAAAAAAATCTGTTTTTTCAGGAATTTTGTATAGTTCCATTTGAGAAAAATAGTAAAGCAGGAAAAGCATTAAGAAAACTTACAGGTAAATTATATGACCCTATACTTTGATATTAACCTTTCATACTCATCCATTACCTACATCTAAAACATCGAAACTATAAATGTCACTGATATAGAAAATTATCAAAATTCAAAGATATGGTATATACCAAGCAAGAAGACCTTGCAGCATTAGGTTATTATTTGGTATGAATCTAGTTCCTACTTTTGATAAACAATACAAATTACTTTATAAGGCAATAGTTATTGTGATTTAAGGAGACTTTAAAGAGAGAGAGAGAGAGAGAGAGAGAGAGAGAGAGAGAGAGAGAGAGAGAGAGAGAGAGAGAGAGAGAGAGAGATTTTAATTTGAGAAATATCTTGACCTCTTGTTCAGCTGAGCATGAATTCGAACCTTCCTTTCCACCATCGGAAAGATTAAAAATGTCTTGATCTTATGTTCAGCTGAGCATGAATTCGTCCCTCCCTTGAACAATTGAAAAAGTTAATGATCCAAGCTAAATGGAGTATTATTGCGAAGAAAATTATATCATGCAAGATTCTTTGTAATATTTAAGACACGATGATAAACTAAATATAATTCAAACACCAAAAGGAATATTGTTTTCTATGTTAAAAAGAAAAAAATCTTTTGCAAGAAAAATGTGAAAATATTTTAAATCTTACATATTTTAGGGACTAAAATGTTTTTATAAAAAAGTAACACGTAAAATTTATAGAAATCTAAATTTACCTTCACTGAATAAAATGATTTACAAAAGTTGCTTGGAGAAAGATATTTTTAAAAGGAATACCTATGAAAGATATGGGCCCGGACTGAGATTTCTGAAGGAAGTAAAAAGAATGAACAAGAGACTCACGGATAAGTTAAGAAATGGGTGAACGGGAAAACACATATATTAGAAAAGTTTACAATAAGTATTAGCAAATTTCCTAATACTCAAAAAACATATTAAAAGACCTATACTAATGCGTTAAGTAAGAATTAGATTTATAGACTGTCAAGAAAATAGGAATTCCAAATGGGATAATCTGTCATGAATGAGTATTTTGAAAAAGGGTATATTTCAAGGATATTCAATATATATATATATATATATATATATATATATATATATATATATATATATATATATATATATATATATATATATATATGTATACATATATATATATATATATATATATATATATATATATATATATATATATATATATATATATATATATATATATATATATATATATATATATATATATATATATATATACTCGTTAATTAATCAGCTATGTGAAGGGGACAGAAAATAAAAAGAAATATCTGTCTTTAAGAATGGGTGTTAAAAAAGTGATTAGAGCCCTCCTCCTAAAGTAAAACTTTTTTTTTCATGATTGTTGATTAGGGATATTTTAAATAAAATTCTGTGTGTAAGACTGGAATTGCTGGGGCTCCAGGATTAATTGGTACATTGTTGCATCACATTCATAAGAGGTGAAAAGGTTTAGGATGAATATGAGATTAGAACGGCAAGTAAATTTTTTTTTTTTTTGCAATTTAGTCCCCAAAAACAAAAGAAATAATTTAATAAAATGATAATTTGTCATAAATAGAAGATATTTAGATGCACTGTAAAATGTTTTTTATCTTGCAGCAAAGTTCAATTATGGAAACAAATATAATTGGGAGTTTAGATATCATTTTATCCAGATGGTGCTAGGTTACTGAGAGCATATTAAGGTATAAAGAAAAATAAAATTGAAAGGGAATAATTTGAAAAATAAAGGATTCTGAATGATTATCAGTTTGTTTTAAAAAAAAGAGTACTTAATGGGAGGATAAAAAGGTAATTTCTGCAATGAACCCAGCTTCAATTATTGACGCTTTATACTATGGAGGAACATCAATATATTAAGTAAACAAGGTTATTCCTAATCTTTTTGAATTACATATAAATGATTGAGATATGATATTATTGAGTTGTGCAGGGAAGTTATCAGAAAGCATAAATACCGAACCTTAATAATCTGTTATGATAAAGGAAATAACAAGAAAATTATATACGGTCAGTAGATGAGATTGCATCATATTTTTGGTCATAATAAATATTTCTATTTTTCTATACGAGAAAGTAAAGCATAGAATAAAATGTCTTCTCTCTCTCTCTCTCTCTCTCTCTCTCTCTCTCTCTCTCTCTCTCTCTCTCTCTCTCTCTCTCTCTCTAGTCTGAAAATATAGAAACGAGAAAGTTCTCTCAGTATAAGAAACTTTAGCTTTCCACTCACCCTAGGAGACTTTACTTCCCGAGACCTAAGATGCACCTACTCAAGAAATGTCACCTTAGGAGAAACAAGAAGAAAACGACGGTGTGTGGTATTTTTTTTCTTATTTACACACTAAGAGTAATACATCACTCAATGTAAAAAAAAAAAAAAAAAAAAAAAAAAAAAAAAAAATTCATATATGGATGACATTTATAAGTCAGCGCAGCGAATAAGACGGAAAGTACGCGATGGCAACAAATCTGAATCAATTCGAGTTTAGTTTCTTATAAGATAACAAAACTGAAAAAGCAAGATCAACTTCATCATCAATATCATCATCATTACCTCCTACGCCTATTGACGCAAAGGGCATCAGTAAGATTTCGCCAGTCGTCTCTATTTTGTGATTTAAATTTGATACCTCTCCACTCATCATCCCCCAAGTCTCCTCAGCCATGTAGTCATGGGTCTTCCAACTCTTCTAGTGCCTTGTCGAGCCAAGTTGAAAGTTTGGTGAACTAATCTCTCTTGGGGAATTCGAAGAGCATGTCCAAACCACCTCCATCTACCCCTCACCATGATCTCATCCACATATGACACTTGAGTAATCTCTCTTACAGTTTCATTCCTAAGCCTGTTTTGCCATTTAGCTCACAATATTCTTCTGAGGGCTTTGTTCTCAAATATACAAAATCTGTTGGGTATTGTTTTGTTGTCATACAACGACCCATGTCCATAAAGCAACACCCATTTCACTAAACTGATGCATAGTTTTAATTTTATATGTAATTTCATGCGATTTTATCTCCAAATTTTATCCAATCTAGCCATCGCTAGATTTTCTTTTTTCAATCCTTCATTAAACTCTAGTTTTGAAGACCCGGTTTTAGAGATCATAATTCCTAAACATTTTAATGATTTCAGCTTAATAGTCCTTTCTCCTTCCAATGTCATGTCATCTTCAATTCCATATTCCATTCACATCATCTCTCTTTTATTCATCTTCAGCCCAGCCTCATGTAATATTTCATGCATTCTGGTAAGCAAGCTTCGCAAGTCCTGTGGAGTTTAGCTAATAGAGACAGCGTCATTAGCATACTATAGGTCCGCCGCTAATTTCCTGTTACGAATCCAGTCCATTCCTTCTCCACCATCCCTCAACTGTTTTATGCATTACAAAATCCCTGAGGATGATAAACAGCATAGGTGACAACACATTCCTTTGGAGTACTCCACTGTTCACTGAAAATTCTTTTGATAGGGTTCCACTAACATTAACTTTCCACTTCTTTGCTCACGAACAGACATAATCAAATTTATATAT
This sequence comes from Palaemon carinicauda, assembly GCF_036898095.1. Classification (NCBI taxonomy): domain Eukaryota; kingdom Metazoa; phylum Arthropoda; class Malacostraca; order Decapoda; family Palaemonidae; genus Palaemon; species Palaemon carinicauda. Next base: position 109,869,067 of record NC_090730.1, on the reverse strand, counting down.
TCAACAGGAACTCCATGATAATGCAGGACTCTCCACAAAATTGGCAGGTACACACTATCAAAGGTTTTTTTTTTTTTTCATAGTCCATAAATGCCATCAAAAGTGGATTTTTATATTCTATACATTGCTGTACAACCTGCCATAAAATAAAAATTTTGTCAGTACAACTTCTACATTTTCGATAATCTGCTTGTTCATCTCTCAGGTTTTCATCAATCTTTCTCTCTAGTCTCTTTAGATTAAACATACTATATATTTTGATGACAACTGACGTAAGTGTTATGCCTCTGTAATCATTTCAATGAGTAAGATCTCCTTTTTTGGACATTTTCACCAACACTCCAAGCTCCCACTCATCAGGTTTTGTCTCCTGATGCCACATATTACAAAATAATCTTGTAATTATTCTGGGACTCACTTCCTTTTCGGCCAATATCATCTCGGCTGTTATTCCATCGTATCCAGGGGCTTTCCATCTCTTGAGTTTTTTTATGATAGCTTCGATTTAAAACACACTGAACTCATTCATGGTTACATTAAGGTCTTCCTCAGCTACAGGTATATCAGTTGAATTATTTCCTTCATATCTTCTATTCCTGACCGCACTGAAGTGTTCCATCTTCTGTTGTTACAACAGATCTATCTCTCTTTGTGATAGGTATATGCTTCTTCTTCGTTGCCCCCGTGGAGATTTCATTAATACGTCTATGATCAATTCTCACACCATAGAAACTGCCTGAATTCATAAATTTGTCAACCTCATCTGATTTTCTGTCCAAATATTCTCTCCAGTTATTCCTTTCATTTCTTTTGACCTCACTATCAATACGGGAATACTTAGCAAGCTCTTCCTTGTAATTTTCATTACCTCCACAAAAACATTCAACAATCAATTTCTGTCTTTGTCTCTTTTTTATAGTATTCCAAGTATCTTTTGGTATCCAAGGCTTTCTCCTTGTAACTGCATGTCCCAAAACTTAACTACCAATTGACAGATACATGTTCTAAATATCACACCCTTCTTCGTTAATTGTCTGTTCTTTGTTTCTTAAAGTCTCTAACACGGCAAATCGATTTCTACATGAGGTTGCAAATATTTTTCTGTGTTCCTCTTCGAGAAGCTTAGTTGTATCAAACCCAGGTATTCTATCTACATTTCTGTTGGGTGCTTCTAGTTTCAATTTCAGTGTGGCAATGCGGACCTTGTTATCACTACCAATATTTGCACCTCTATAGCTTCTTACATTTCTGAGTCCTCATTCTCTCTTTATTGATGGCAATGTGATCTATTTGATTTTTGTAATTGCCACATGGGGAAGTAAATGTATATTTGTTTATGTCTTTATGCTGGAAAAAAAGTACCTCTAATAACTTGATTGTTTCTGAACAAAAATTTTAAAATGTGCTCCATTTTCATTTGCAACTTCACCAAGACCCCCAACACTCATCACATATGTATACCTTAATTATTCCCTCCAACTTCAGCTTAGAGGGCACCTATCACAATTTTCATATCTCTCTCTGGGATCTCATTTATTGCTCTCTACAGTTCTTCATATTATTCATCTTTTCTTTCTTCAGGGAAATAATTTGTTGGTGAATAGCAAACTATAACATCCATATTGTGCCGCTTTGATTTAAACTTAGCAAGTAACAATCTACTATTTACAGCTCTCCACTCACTTTATACCTTTTCTGCTCTTAGTGTCATCATCATTCCTACCCCTTCTCTTCCAAATCCATCTTTTCTCCCTGAATAGATATACATATCACCTTGCTCTAAAATTTCCTTACCAATCTTCTTACAACGATTTTAACTTAGGGCTAAGATAACCAACCTATATTTCATGAGTTAATTCTCCACTTGCTGTAACTTACCAATCTAATTCAGGGTTTTAACATTGCAATTACTGATTTTCCATTTTTATTTAGTATTTATCAACTGGGATATTCTTAGCACCCAGCTACTCCCGAGACTGGGGGCCATTCTGTCATTTTCTCTTTCCATAGACTGACCAAATCCATAGAGGATTCATTGGCTAGATTCATCAAAGGATAGCCAGTTCCTTGTGATGCGCAGTACCTAACTAAGACGAGTGACCCCTGCCGAACAATACTAATTCCACCAGGCATCAGGAATATAAGCCGAAAAGACAACTTGTCTCTCGCCTTAAACCAAATCTGTCACCCTGATGTCAGTAACTCCTTCGAGATTTAGGGAGGATTTTAAAGTTCTCCTTACTCTACCAAGTTGTTCATCCGCTTATATAGTCGTTGACAAACTTGGATTGCTAAGATAAACCGCCTAAGTACGGTATAACACAACACAAACCAAAAATATTATAAACCAAATAAAACCAGAATATGAGTCTGAGAGCAATATTTCAGAGTCTGGTTTTAATTTTCATGAAAACACTTCAAAGCCATGTGAGGAAGTTGTGAATTTTAACGAGTTCTCCTATGTAGGATGGAGAGAGAGAGAGAGAGAGAGAGAGAGAGAGAGAGAGAGAGAGAGTATTCAATTTATTATCGATCGCAGACAGACACATCACAGAGGAAATATTCCGGTCTCCTCCCCTGTCCCTTTAGAAACGTTCAACACATTTGACAGAATCTCTGATTAGCGAAATAGACGCCCGATGCATTAATCCACTATTTTTCACATCTTTAATTCTCGAATACTTCACCTGATTTTTTTGGTAATGCCGGCTTTTGGTAGAGCAGAATTGTTCAGTAGCCGTATAATTGGAAGATACTGGTACAAGTAGTTCAAAGTAAAGAATAGAACCAGCATGTATTTTTCCCTATTTTGTTTTTAGACAATTGACCAAAAAATATAGCTTTCCATTTTATGTCAGTTTTCCTTAAAATTGAAAACATCTAGTTGATCACTAATTACTTTCAGTTCAGTAATGTGATGGAAATCAGATTTATTATTTTTTCTATTTGTAAAAATGTGAAGAAATTATCCATATTCTCAAATATACCAAGTGTTCCCATCATGAAATATCAGCATTCAAAAGGTTTGAGGGATATTTTTTTATTTTTTCATATAATCATTTAAAAGGCATCGATCACAGGCGTTCAAACCTCAAATTAAAAATTACTGTACATATTATGCCATAAAATTTACATTGTTTTATTATTATTATTATTATTATTATTATTATTATTATTATTATTATTATTATTATTATTATTATTATTATTATTATTATTATTATTATTATTGTTGTTGTTATTATTATTATTATTATTATTATTATTATTATTATTATTATTATTATTGTCAAGAACAATAAACAAATCTTTGTTGCTCTATTTTCTTCTTTTCTTCACAACCACGCTTCTCTATTGTCTGTTTAATATTTCACATTTTGTGAAATTTATTTAATTACAAAATCTTTCCCTATATTTCTTCAATATTGTTCGAACAGTTGTAGCCTAATAAGATCAAGCTACTTTGACCACCAAAATAAGAAATAAAACCCTGTTCATGGACTGCCTCGGGGAAGTTTTGCAAAGATATGAGAATTACTAAATCTGTGTTACTACTTATGCTTTGAATTTTATGTCATGTGTTATCATTACATTAATTCAGAGGGAAGTCAATTTGTGAACATTATGCAGAATGTTGTTGCATTCACATAAAAGTGGAAAACACAGACTCTTCTTTTCGAAGAATAGAGAGCAGAGCTATAGTGTGCAACACGAGAAAAGGAAGAGGTACAAGCAATGAGGGATAACTCGTATGAATAAGGAAGCCTATAGTAACTATAAAAGAGTGGGAGAGAAGCAGGGCATGATGAAGTAATAGTCCAGTTCTAAGATATATTAAGAATATAAAATATAGTTTTTGACGTATCTTGAATAATTAACTTAATAATACTTGAAGCGAGTAATTAAGTATGTAGTTAATGGGTAAGGTACCTTATTCTTTATACTTGGAGATCATGGGAGTAATCTTAACAGTATACGCTCTATATAGAATTTTGCTGTAAAAATGCATAGCTTCAGAACAAAAGCAATTGTTACAAAATTTGTAAGAAGTGTCTAGCTGTAGCTCTAATCCTCAATTGATTGAACCATGTCAGAATAAAATGTAGATAACAGGGAACGCAAATTGTTCAATGTATAGAAATATATATTATGAAGGTAACTGTGAGTAACACAAGAGAGAAAATTAAGAATATGTCAGGTTGTTCAATAACAGAAGTGGTTGGGGAATGATGAAGAGCTTGAAACTCCTTGTAGGATCTTCAAAAGTTTCAAGATGGGGTTCTGGTTTTACGGAAAAGCTCATGCATGGTGTTCAAAACTGGTGTTTTAGTGAAAAAAATAAACATAATAATGAAAATTCAGTTGCCGTAGAGAACTATAGATGGGGGTGTGTCTAGTAATTGTTATGCATGATTATGTATGTATGCTCGAGGATATTGAAATGAAAACTAAAGAAAGGTAATACTTGTCCAAAAGGGGTTAATTTTACCGAAATACTGTATATATATATATATATATATACATATATATATATATAGATATATATATATATATATATATATATGTATATATATATATATATATATATACGTATGTATATATACACACTATATAGTGTATATATATATATATATATATACGTATGTATATATACACACTATATAGTGTATATATATATATATATATATACATATATACATATATATATACACTATATATATATATATATATATATAATTATGGATAAATATATATATATATATATATATTCATAGATATATATCTATATACATATATATATATATATATATATATTTATATATTTATATGTATATACACACACACACACATATATATATATATATATACATATATATATATATACATGTATATATATATATATATATGTATGTATATATATATATATATACATATGTTTATATATATATATATATATATACATATATATATATATATATATATCATATATATATTTATATATACATGTATATGTATTATATATACATGTATATACAGTATACACACTATATATATATATATATATATGCATATATCATATATACATGTATATATCACACTATATATATATATATATATATACATATATATATATATATATATACATATATATATATACATATGTATATATATACTGTATATATACATATATATATATATATATATATAGACGTATGTATATATACACTACATATATGTATATATACATATATATATATATGTATATATATATACATATATATACATATGTATATATATACTGTATATATACATATATATATATATATATATATACATATATATATATATATATATATACGTATGTATATATACACTACATATATGTATATATATATATATATATATAAGGACATTTATATATACATATATATGTATATATATATATAAACATCCCTATATATATATATATATATATATCCCTTTCAGTGTGGGGATACCTTAACGTGGTGAAAGGGTATGTGTATGACATGTTGAACAAAGCTGTAATAGTTTGGGCCACCAGTACTAGGCTCTTTTGCTATTAACGATCAGGCCATAACCTCTACCATACCTAATCTACAGTAACCAGGGTGGTGATGAAAAGAACTAAACCCCAGACATGAGTAAGGGCATGTCTGAGTCCTTTGTCCTGTAGTGGATTAGAAACATATATATATATATATATATATATATATAAAGCATAATATAAAGTCTAATTGTAAAAATTAAGTATACCCTTTTATGCCATAGCTTAGAATAGACAACAGAGCAAACACACCATAAAATATAACTCTTCTCAGAAGAAAGGAACAACGTGAGTAATAGCTTGTATAAAACGGAAGTTATGTTAATATTCTCATTTGTATTATAATGTTAAAAGAAGATGAAACCTATTAATAAATGGTCAGAGGATGATATGGAAATACGAGAGCATCCGAAAGTGCATCATGGAATTTAGAAGCAAAGCATCTTTTGCATATGTTTATGGAGAATCTTCAAAAGATGTTGAGATTTTGAGATTGGTGCAGATGGGGTGAAGAAGAAATTCTGACGAAATAGACTTTGTCATTACTCATGTAATAGTATAAATCTGCTATTTTCTTTTTCCGCAAATGGTTCAACAAAATTTAATTTTAGTAGTAGTAGCCTCGTGGTAAAGTTCCTACCTGGAGATCTGCTGGACTGGGGTTCGAGACCCACTTAACCTCTATAGTTTCTTGTAATATCTGTTAGCTCTCCTTTGTGAATTAAATATGAGGTGGGGGGGGGGGAGAACATATCGCTCTTCCTGCTGAGTCATTAACAGGCATTGCCTGACCCTCGCTGGTGCTAGCTTGGGTGGAGGAGAGAAGACTTGAGTTCTGATCATAGTATATATGGTCAGTCTCTAGGGCAGGGTGGTCCAACTACTGGTCCGCGGGTCAAAAGTCGACCACCGGTTGATTGTCCCTGCCCACGATCACTTGTATTACAAATTCACGTTTTACACGCAAAGCACATATAAACACACACTCTCTCTCTCTCTCTCTCTCTCTCTCTCTCTCTCTCTCTCTTGGCTATTGCTGTTAAGATATAACGCCATTGATATTTGTATTAAAGCAGTTTTCTTATGAAAATTTCACCAGTTAGCAGTTTAAGTTAGTATTACTATCTAAAATTAGCCAGGGATTTTCATTGATTCAATATCCCACCAAACACTTGCGAGAATACAACATATCTTAATGAGCATGTTTCTTGAAATTGAAAGATATGATGGATCACTACAAATACTTTTCATTGGCTTCAGATGTTAGTACAGATATAAGTGACACCAGCCAGTTATTCGCATTCTCCCGCACTGTAGACAAGGATTTCATGGTACATAGAAAAAAAAAATGGTTAACATAAAGTTCTTGAGCGGTGGCTTATTACAAGAGGCTCAGATATTTATGCAACAATTGAGTCAATAATCAACGAATATGGAGGTTTTGAAAAATGTTCTTGCTTTGTAAATGATGGCGCAAGAGCTTTGACTGGCAGCAATGTGGTACTCTTTGTTTTACTGAAGGAAAATGGAGTTACTTATATTGTGTGGTTTTGCGGATGATTAATGTCAGGATAGTGAGTTTAATGTTAGTAATAAGTCTTAAATTTATATATAACCATAAAGAAGTAAATATAGAATCTAGTGAAATACCAATGCTTTCAAGTGTCAGGTGGCTTAGTGTTGGAAAAAATGCTCCAGAATTTTCTTGCCTCTCAGTAAGATAGTCTTTCCTTTCTTCAAAGTGAATGTTCATGTTTTTCCAAAGAAAAGAAAGTTTATTTCTCGAATTTTAAAACAGATTTAGAGACTTATAAAAACTGAAGTTCAATCGTCTGTTATTCAACAGGTCAATGGATGGTAATGTAGAGGCACAATTCACATAACTTCTGCTGGATTTGTGTGAACTACAGCCGGACATAATGTTGCTTGCAAAGAAAAAATCTCAAATAGCAAAATTTATAGAAGTTGGTTTACGAGGACATATTCCCCAAGCTAAAACTTTGCTTTTAAGTAGTACTCCATGTTTGATGGCACATTATTTGAATGGACCTGTTTAGCTTTGAAGTCAATAAACTATAAAACAAGAAATCTATTAGAAAATAGAAAACTGGATGTCACTACCAACATAGGTGATGATATAGAGGCTCTAGTATAAGATATGCAGCTTCACTACACTTTTCATTAGCAGCCTTTATTAGTATATTTATCACTATTTATAAATTCATTATTATTATCATTTGGCTTTTCCACAGAGGAACTGCACTTATAGCCAGTGCAGCACCATGTGATGACAGAGAGATTTTTTGTATTAATATCTAGTCTTGCTTTAGATCTTAAAAAATACTGTATGCATGTATGTATGTATGTATGTATCTCTCTCTCTCTCTCTCTCTCTCTCTCTCTCTCTCTCTCTCTCTCTCTATATATATATATATATATATATATATATATTTATACATATATATATATATATATATATGTATATATATATATTTATATACATATATGTATATATACAGTATATATATATATATATATATATATTTATATATAAATAAATATATATATATATATATATATATATATATTTATGTATATATATAAATACATATACATATGTGTGTTTCTATATACATATATATGTATGTATGTATGTATGTATGTATATATATATATATATATATATATAAATATATATATATGTATATATACTGTATATACATATATATATGCATATATATGTGTATATATATATATAAATATATATATATTATATATATATATATATATATATTTATATATATACATATATATATAAATATATATATATATATATATATACAGTATATATATATATATATATATATATCATATATATATTCATGTATATATATATATATATATATCATATATATATTCATGTATATATATATATATATATATATATTTATATTTGTATGTATGTATGTATATGTTGCCCTCCATGTAACTGTTGAGAGCTTAAGTTGGCAAAGAAATCATTGTTGTTGGACTATACTGCTTTAGGTTATTGTCCTGCTAAGGCATTGCACTGCCCTTTACCTCTACCATTCATTAGTGAATTTCAATCCTTATTGTCAGATCCGCAGTTGCTTATCATAGTTTATTAATAGATATGAAATGTAGTCGTAAGGAAGGAATAACGTAAATGATAAGAGAATGATGAATTTGATTCAGTCGCAAAACAGCATTTTTCATCCCAATAGCAAAGAAACCGCGATGAATAAATAATTTGTTAATTTGATCATCATCTTTAAACAAGTAACTTGAATGATTGAAGTATCGTCTCTTCTGCTATACACTATGGATTTGTCTACATGAAGAGCTCAATTCAACACTATCAACTTCTTCCTTTTCCCTTAGCACTAAACCAAAACAAAAAAGATGTGGTAACCTATTGGATACGTTCCTACCTGACAATTGCTGCACGGGACTTCGAGACCATCTTAAGCTCGATAGTCTGCTGATTCATCGATAGCCATTGTATAACCCTCCCTGATCGTAGCTTAATCGAGAGGGGGCGTGGGCGCTGTTCAATGATGCGAGTTATATATAGTCAGTCTTTAGGATATTATCCTCTCTCTAGGGAATTGTCCTATCCCTTATCTCTGCCATTGAGGAACTAAATTCATTATCTATTACTGTGCAACTTCATCATCAATTCAACACAGCAGATCTAGAATTTACTTGGCTTTAATAAGTTTATTTCTTTAATTAGTTTTATGTTTTTTGTTGAATCCTTTTCACCATAAAGAGGACATTTCCCAGTCACTAAACGCCACAAGCATCATCTTTCTTCGATCTAATATACATACTACCCCAATGTGCTGTCTCACCTTATCCCTACGAAAGTTTTAGCATCATGTACAAATTTTAAATATTGAATGTTCAATTGGAATTTACAAATTCACCATTTTTCAGCTCTTTGCAAGGAAGTAAAAATCAGATTGCATTTTTGAGCACTACAAGGGTCAATCTTCATGCCTGACATTTATGAGATTAATTGTGATCCCTCATTTAAAGGTGGACTGACATGCTTAAAATAATTCTGAAAAATTAAACGATATCTATATATGATTCGTTTGGAACCAAAAATTTTATGAACAATTAATTCAATTAATTACAGCAGCCGGTACAGCCTGTAACCAGACCCGTGAGATTTGGCAAAGGATGCTCCGCCTTTGTGTGACGTCACGGAGAGACAACTTGACTCCGCCATCCGGTTTGTTTGTAATCAGCTAATCACGTGAAAATTGATTCAATTCTTTTTTTATAGATTTTGAAAGAGAATGTTGCAAATAACGCGAATTAGTCAATAGCAATTCTGAAACCAAATATGTTCTAATCATATTAAGCAAGTAACAAGGAAAACAGGAGCGAATTTGAAATTTTTCCATTAGGAAATAAGAAATATAGAGACAAACCATTCGTAAAAAACAAATCAATGTCAGCTCCGAGGGGAGATAGCTAAAGATAAAACACGCTATGTGTTTCTGGGCAGAGCTCTCATATATAGGAAATAATAATATAGAGTAAATTCATCTATACAAATTCTGTAATTAAGAGCATGTTACTCAGTCAATTTGTCTATACAAAATCTGCATTAAATAATATAAGCACAAGAATTATTTTGGAATAAATGTATTAAAGTATGAACTTTCTAAACCCGTGAAGCTGGGCTGGGCTTCAAACCCACTGTTTTCTCTACAATTAATCCTTTGGGAAGAAATACAGGGAGATATTTTCCCCTCTTGTGTTCGAGCATCCCGCTGCAACACACCTAAAAGGCATTACAACGCATAAAATCTGAAACAATAGGTACGAAATCACTTTACCCACAAGCAAAATCATTTGCTCTAGCAAACCTACAGTAGATTGTTTACAACCACTTCTCGCCCATGTCTCTCGGTGACGTTACAGACACTTCCCCCCAAAAACATAACAGCACATTTATGGTGCAAAAACAAATTTTGAAAAGGCCGGAAATAAAGCGGTTATTCAAAATCAAACCCAACCATTTAGTTTATGTTGTAGTAGCCCTTTTTAATAGAGAGAAATTGTATTTATCATGTCAGCAAAGCTTTAGATTCTTTTTCTTTGTTTATATCAGTGTCTGGTATATTTCTCCTATAAAATTTCAAGAGATTCGTCGAAAAAAAAATCAGCTTAATGAACCTTTAGATAAATCACCCGTTCATCAGCCACTGGCATAGATATTTTAGGCTTTCATGCCCTCATAGAACACATCATATGGTCATGAACCTCACCCGGAAAAAAAAGTTGTGTAAATTAGAAAGAGACAAAAAGTTATACAAGAATGAAAGAAAATAGAATTGACGTAACATATACTACTAGCTGTTGGTCATAAAGGAAAAAAAACACATATAAGTAAATCATTATACTTCTGATGCGAAGGAAACGATAGAGACTTATATGTACTAAATTGACTTCAAATATTTGGATAAATGGGCTTGAAATACAGAATAAAGTGAAAGGAATGAATAAATAGGACTCTATGTGCCATTTATAATTGATAACTCAAACACAAGACTATGGTGCGATATATCAAAGGTTATACAACATTGATAAATGGCACTAGTCTATACAAAATATCTAATAAGGTATGCTTAGGAATTTAGATGTTATATTTAGTGTGAGTTTAGAAATATTGTCAGTGCGCTAAGTTTTTAATAGAAACTGTTTTGCAGTCATTTATTTAACTGTTTGGTTAAATCTTACAGTAAACAGAAGTGGTGAATACTTAAAAGCATTATATTCTGGGTGGTTATTGCACTGAATATTGATAAGTATGCTGGTTCGAGAAAAAAGCCACAAATCTGTATGGAAAATAAAACATGCCACTAAACCTAATATCCAAAGACAACCAAAATAATATATTCTAATATGCAGGAAAAACAACATATGAAATGTAGGATAGTTTCTGCTACCCTATTTCGTTTCATAAGCAACTACCATGGAACGTTTAAAGAACTGGAATATGTTAAAAATCCCGAGCAGATTCACATTATTAGATAATTTATTAGAAAATGACATATTAAATGCTGCTTGGTGAAATTATATTTCGGAACGCTAAAGAAACGTTTTTTGGTATATGGGTATAAACCTCAAATTTAAACTCTAGTACAAGGAAAAGAATCTTACTCAATTTAAAAAATCTTCGTTAATCTTAGAATTATTCTTGAGTATTTGTAAATGACTCGCTAAAAATTAAATACTATTTCCCATTCAGAAATCTTCTAAGAGCAATGTTTCACAATAGAAATTTAGATTACCATAATAAACCGCCTTGTAAAAGACTACTTATCGTTAATAAACAAAAAAGGAAAAACGGAAATAAATATCAAATATTTGTTAGGAAGAAAGCCGTACAGATATGCGGAATGCAGTCAAGCAAATTAGTTCTCTCATCACGAAATGAAACAATTATACCTAATCTCCCACAAACAAAAACAAAAATATAGCCTATGTATGATACACACACACACACACACACACATATATATATATATATATATATGTGTGTGTGTGTGTGTGTGTGTGTATGTGTGTATTTTATATATATATATATATATATAACATATATATATATATATATATAACATATATATATTATATATATATATATATATATGTGTGTGTGTGTGTGTGTGTATGTGTGTAATTTTATATATATATATATATATATGTATGTGTATATATATAAATATATATATATATATATATATATGTATATATATATATATATATATATATATTAAAACATCCCATTTAGCAAGAATTTCCTTAAGTTTAAAACTTTATGCCATTAGGCATTATCACTTGATCACCTCTACAATAAAAGAACTGAAACTTTTAATGTTCCCCAAGAGAGGCTGGTTCGCCAAACGATTAATT
>NC_090730.1:109831547-109851547 GCF_036898095.1 Palaemon carinicauda | reverse complement strand
GGGTGTGTGTGTGTGTGTGTGTATGGATGCCCACGTTTTCGTCTCCACAAGAGTGAGCAGCTTACTCTGTAAACTGGCAACGTTTCGTGAAAAACGATAATTTTCTTCGATTTAAAGCAGCAATTAATTTGGTGTTGAATATTCAAAGAGACAGTCCAATTCTGAGTCAATCCGTTATCATCATCACCATAATAATCACTCAAGAGAAGTAAATTTCGCGTCTCAGGGCTGGGTCATTGAAAATTTCATTCAAGTCTTCTAAGAAAAGATTAGAGTTAGGGTAAAATACAAATGATGTAATAGAGTCACCAGAATTATACAAAATAATAAACTAAGTAAAAACAGGACATTCGTAATCACAATCAGAAAAAAAAAATCAGAAAACACCAAAGAAAAGAAGTATCAAACTGGTGAAAAAAAATATTTGTAACAATGCGCCAACAGATGTTTGCTTTCAAGGATGAAAATGCAAATATTATCAACAAAAGAGATGGAGTAATATAAATTATAGAGGAATTCCTATACAATGTTTTAAAATAGTGATATAAGAAATAACTTTGCCATTAGAAATAATGAAATGCCTGAGCCGTATTAAACGTAACTGTAGGAGAAGTAAAGAAAGCATTTAAAATGCATAGAAAGAGGTAAAACTGCAAGAGAGGATAGCCTAACAATCTATTTAATACTGGAAGGAGGACATTTTATTGTAGTAAAGCTCACCAATAAGTTCACTCCCAATAAAATATAATATATTTACAAAGATCATATTAGGGGAAAAAATACAGCAAAATTTCTCTGACGGACCACTATGTATGAAAATTTTAGACTATGAAAAAGCCTTTGATTCTATCAAAAATTTCAGCAATAATGAAAGTCTTCCAAAGACAAGGGCGAGATGAATCTTGTGTTAAAACCTGAAGATATATATATATATATATATATATATATATACATATACATATAATTACATTAAAATTAAAACTTAAGGGATTATTTAGAGATACACAAGCTTTGTTTCTGCCAATATTCATGTACATACCTGCTATAGGCATGCCCTGGGCTGTCACTTTTATTCGTAAGTGACCACTTTTAGCTAAAAAATCAGTGAAGAGCCGCAAACTACTCTACAATTTTACAGATACCCAAATGATTTTCACAGCGTTTGAAAGTGTTATGTAAACTACATACATACCAATTTTCTCAATGATACTTGCCATAAAAAGTCACAGTAGCCATTTTTCGATTTCTATGAGAGGCCAATTTTCGGCGGCACCGTCAATTACTCATAGAATACCCTCACATATCTAAATTAAAGTTTTCAAGGATTTATTGGATGGATATTTACTTGGGTAATTCCAATTTTCATGTTAAAATCTGCAATAGAAAATCACAGAAAAACATTTATTTCGGTATAGGTTGAATGGTTATTTTGGGTGTAGAGTAAATTGTTCCTAAAATAATTCACATATCAAACGAAAATTTCACGGATTGATGTGAAACAGTTTTTCTGTTCCTGCCTAATTTCATGGTACTATCTGTAATGGAAAAGACAGCTATCAAGTAGCCTTCTTAAATTCTAATCCATTTAATCTCTGAAAATAAAAATGACATAAAAGGCCTTACTAAACTTGACTATGATCCCACACAGTACATAATAGATAGGCAGTTCTAAAACAACATAAACTCTCCTACCAAAAATGTTGATAGGTCCATTTAACATTTTTCAATGTCTAATGCAACTGTGCTGAGCAGAAATGCAGTTATCTCCCCCCCCCCCCTCAACCCCCCCCCCCAAAAAAAAAAAAAGTAAAATAATAATACAGGCAATGACTCTGGGTTGTGAAAATACCTTTCTAGGACTGTATATCTCGTTTGAAAGGATAATATAAAACCTTTTACCCGCAAAATACAAATACAAGCGTTGCAATTTCCACGACAATCTTTTTTATTTATTTAGTGTTTACATTTACAAGAACTCATACCCATAAAAGGCTGGTTAAATCATATCTGAATATTTTCTATGAATGTGTCGAAAAACTGTAACACCCAGAAATCTTATTTAAACTTTTTTGCAATTGATTTCGGATTTAGATTGATAGTTTTTAGTTATACATGTAGATTTAAAAAAACAAGAATAATAAATTTCGAGTTTATTTTCTGCAATTCCATTTTCTCAGTCTTTGTTTTGAGTACAGTAATCATTTGTGTTGTAATGCCACATTGCACTTTCCTTTCATGCTTCAATTTTGTTAATTGGTAACATATAATTTTGCCGTCAAGCATTCAAGAAAGGGATGAGAAATACCATACTGCCGACACAAAACATACCGTGTTCTAAACGGCCTTAATGTTTATTATTGCGATGGATATTTTCATACAATATAACTATTCCTGAAGATGCATTGAATATATAATAAAAGGACAGTGATCAACCGTCTAAAAGAGGAAATTTGGAATATCGCCAATTAATTCACTTACAAGGGAAGTCTTTTACATATTTCTTAATATCCTGAAAGTAGGAAAATATATTCTTTTGACATTACCAGAAATCAGCAACCACTATTGAAGTATTGTTGATCGGGGTTGAGAGAATGATCGGGGTTGAGAGAATAAAGCTTGTAGCTGGAAAACTGAGAATCCTAATTTTGCCGTTCAAGCTATAAGTAATTTAAAAACTATTATTAGGAAACATTAATTTTTCGAGATAATATTAAGGAATTAGATATCCGAAATATGCACAAAAGTGGTAGAAGAATTGTTCAACATTTAAGGGGAGTCTATTAACTGGGAGAAGAACTTCGGAGCTTAAACCTTTTTCGTGACTGTAAATTGAAGGGAAATAAGTTAAGCTTTGTCTTGAGGCGGAATTTTTAAAAATCCTGATCCTTTTATGAAAATGGTGATAAAGATGATACACTACAATAATCTTGCATATCTGATTGGGGTAGGATTTTAGTTTGATTTTAAACGTATAGAGATAAAACTAAAGCATACAAGGATCGTGGAGAGACGATAGCTAGTATTGTTTTTATATAAGCCCTGGTGAGACTGGGATAAGGAAGGAAATTTGTGATTAAGTACTCTTAATGAAAGTTACAAAAATCTTAAAAAAGTTAAAAGTTTGGAAAAAGTGATAAGGATATATTTTATGGGAAAAACCTGAAGTATAAAATCACTCACTAAAAAATAACTGGTAATGAGTTGCTTAATCTGAATTCTTTTACATAGGTTTGAATGTAAGTCTAAAATCAGAGCGTGAAGATGCTGCTTATAGTGCATTATCATAGATAGAATAGTAATTCCAAGAGCAGAGCCCAGATAATACTTGCTAGCCTTAAAGTCGGACGTAAGGATATAAAGCAAGGAGTCTGCCGTTTGTAACACGATAGAATTGAAATGTTGAGTAATGCCTTAATAGTTCCTTCAAATCAAACAACTTGCATATTTGAGAGTACATTTGACACGTAATAGTAGTATATGATACGAGAAAAATCAGAGCTGATTTACGTAGTATTCCTGGAAATCAAAGCAAACTTATACAACCAGGATAATATACATTTAGAAATTACACACGAACGTTTTTGTTTTCATTTCTTCCAGTCTTTGGTAGTTTAGTAATGAAATTTACTGATTTCCTTTTAGTTGTGGCAAAATAATTATTTGGTATTTAAATTGGAAACAATTAGTTGTGCAATAAGTGAAAATTGTATGGAAGACTGAGTGAGCCAATTCCATTTTACAAGAATTTATGATATTTTCAAAGCTGTTCAAGTTATCTAAACCCTTTTTTCGCGTGTCAGAAGATTAGCTTGAATGATCAGATATAGATTATAAAAACTTTAGGAAATACAACGCTGATGATATAGAAGAGATTGTAAAATCAGAAATATTTAACTTAGTGCACCAATGGTGGTTATATTAGATCACATGAAGAACAGGTTAGCCTACTGATGTTGCATTTACCTAAGATCTTCGCTTAATTTGAAAGTGATGGATATTAATGACAATGAATATCTTGTATTAAGTTATAGCTGAAAGTTTAATTAGGTAAAATAATTGTATCGTTTTCATCGAACTAATAGATTTGAGGGACACACATTTTCTGGAAATTATTTACTCAAAGATGCAAAAAAAAAAAAAAAAAAAAAAAAAAAATTCAGTTAGTGAATTCTTCGTAATATATAATCTGAAACATGGAATCAAAATAAAATCTTAATGAACTCTGAGGACTTATCAACACAATTTTCCAAGGATATGATTGAAATTCTTAAAGAGCAGCATCAAAAGGTATGACATTACTGCATATTATAAAAAAGAAACACATTCGCGTCAATCATCTACTATTCATAATCTGGTTAACATATCAATCTGAAGATAGGCTACGGGTTCAAAATACTGAAATAAAGAGTAATTACATAATTATCTAGTACATGGAAATATAAGGGGAACTTCCTCGGTTTGAGTGTTTCGATAGCGACCATGTGAAAGAAAATGTGTTACTATTCACAGAACAAATCACTTACACGTATAAAATAAAATATGAACAATACAGAGTAGGAGATGATTGTTCGAATTATGCGAGATCCTAAATAGAAAAAAATATGATATTTACAATGGTGAAGTATGTAAAGTAAAATATTGGATAACAAATTGACAAACATAACAACAATTATCGAAAACCAACCTAGTGTCTTAAGAACCAAGGTTTTGTTAAAGTTACCTGTAGTTGTAGAAACAGTCCACATGAACCTAAATTTATTTTAATTTACATAATTAATGTGACGGAATTCTCTCGCTAACATCATATCATATTAAATGATATTTACCGGCTTTTGATGGTCTTTGTCGGCATTGTTTAAACCTAATTATGGAATTATGTTCGCAAACTGTGCGCCTGCAACCACACAAATATGTATGAACATGAGTAGAATACATAAAGAGTATTTTAATAGCACAACGACACAAACATGTACAAACATAATATATCTTTCCTAACAATAGCGTGTTTCTGGGTACCAAATTCTAATTTCAGGCATAACCAAAATCGAGGAATTCAATCTTTCCAAACAATTATCAAAACGAGACCAAACCTTGCCGTGATGTACGGTCGATGAGTCCGTGAAAGAAATCAATTAAATATAATGGTAAAACTTGTGCAAAGAAGAGAGAGAGAGAGAGAGAGAGAGAGAGAGAGAGAGAGAGAGAGAGAGAGAGAGAGAGAGAGAGAGAGAGAGAGAGTATTTATGCATTTAATCAACGACTGTAAAATTTGTTGATTAAATGAATAAATAATCTCAACAAAAGTAAGGGATATAATTTCACGCAAAATGTTCTCAAGCTTTGATACAGCAAAAGATTATTATTATTATTATTATTATTATTATTATTATTATTATTATTATTATTATTATTATTATTATTATTATTATTATTAATTGCTAAGCTACAACCCTAGTTGCAAAAGAGGTATGTTATAAGCCCAGGGGCTCCAAGAAGGAAAATAGCCCAGTGAAAAAAGAAACAAGGAAAAATAAAGTATTTTAGGAACAGTAACAACATTAAATTAAATATATCCTATTTAAACTATAAAAACTTTAACAAAACAAGAGGGAAAGAAATATGATAGAATAGTGTCTCCGAGTGTACCCTCAGGAAAGAGAACTCTAACCCTATGGCTCGACCCAAAACCAGAGAACAATGGTTTAATTTTGAAGTGTCTTTCTCTTAGAAGAGCTGCTTATCATAGCTAAAGAGTCTCTTTTACCCTTACCAAGAGGGAAGTGGCCACTGAACAATTACAGTGCAGTATCCCCTTGGGGGAAGAAAAATTGTTTGGTGTTGTCAGATGTATGAGGAAAGAGGAGAATATGTAAAGAATAAGCCAGACTATTCGGTATGTGTGTGTGTATGTGTGTGTGTGTGTGTGTGTACGCAAAGGTAAAAATAACCGTAACCAGAGAGAAGGATCCAATGTAGTTCTGTCAGGCCAGTCAAAGGACCCCATAACTCTCTAGCAGTAGTATCTCAACGGATGGCTGGTGCCTTGGCCAACCTACTACCTTCATGTATGGGAACGAAAAACAGACACCATTATAAGGGGTAACCTTATGAAAAAGTGGATGCCAAATTGAATAGAAATTTTGATACAGGTATCTTTGCAAAAAAAAAAAAAAAAAAAAACACAAAAGTTCATTATGAACTAAAACAGGTAAACAATGCAAGTATCACAGAAGGCCAAGTGAGTGATATTTATCTTAATGTAACATTACCTAGTGGGTCATATATCATAATTTGAAATATTCTCAATATCAGTTACGACATGTGTTATTACTTATCATCGTTTCTAGGCAGTATATTTAATTCTATTTATATGCAATAAAGTTTCTGAATTCAGATTAGTGAACCAATGCTATTCATTCTGATTCAAAGGTAGCTTTTCAAATGTCCGGATATCAGATTTAATTTTCCCACATTTTTCGTCCGACAATAGAGGGAATCTTCCGAATAGTAAAATAATAGTCGTTGTTATTAAAACGTATCCTAAACTTCTACTCATGAAGAATATTTTCTTTTCTCGCAGAATATGTATGGCATGTGAGATAGAGCATGAAGCGTCAAGAGGTATGATTTCGACCAATGCTACGATACACTCATTAATGCCATACCAAAGTCAAGATACATGTATGTTTACTTATCTGAGGGTCAACTACATTCGGCATCCAAGACATTATAACAATGAATGTGTGTAACTTAAAGTGTCTCATTGTTTCGTGGAAAAAGAGTTCCTCAACCAACCACCACAGCATACTCAGACAAAGAGAGAGAGAGAGAGAGAGAGAGAGAGAGAGAGAGAGAGAGAGAGAGAGAGAGAGAGAGAGAGAGAGAGAGAGAGACTCAAAAGAATGCAATTTAATTTGAAAACATGTGGATGAATAAAGTATGATCATTCATTAGTTGATGAGCTATTCTTTTGTTTGTATAATCACAAATTATTGGAACTCTTAATGCAATGATGTTTTCTTATTTGGCAACCGTTGTTCTTGAAAATCGGGGGCGACCAGGTAATTTCATATAACTTGTGAGCCAACGAGCGTAAAAATATAATTACCTCGGTAAGAGAGAGAGAGAGAGAGAGAGAGAGAGAGAGAGAGAGAGAGAGAGAGAGAGAGAGAGAGAGAGAGAGAGAGAATTAAACTAAATCATTTATATTTCATCAGTGAAAAGATTAAAAAGTTGGAAGGCATCTATGCTTGGTAGATATCAGTTGTTATGAAACTTTCAAATCTTGTGACATCAAATATAATTGTGATATAGACGACGGTAAATATAAAATTATTAACAAAATCACCTGAAAATTCTTCATCTAAATGTTCTACAGTCTTTCTATAGTCTTATCATAAAATAGATAGACCATCAATTTCCATTGGAATCATTAGAATAGTGTTTTTATTTTGAAGAAAGTACACAGGTAAGTATAATCTTTACCGAATGGTTCCAATTGCAATAGAGTAACTCCTTAAGTAAGTAAATACTGTATTACCAAACACAAATCATGCATATTTACATATATGGAAGATTATATATATATATAAAAAACTTTAAAAAAAATGGTCTATGAGTTACTGTATACTAACGTATCTAACACCTTACCCCATAACGTTTAAATTATGTTTTCAGATAAAATCCTTTTCTTAATCATACTCTTTAAAGGACGTGCCTAGGTGACTGTGTTGAAGACTATTTCACCGAGGACCAACATGACAAAAGGGTAATTGTTAAATAAAAACACGCAGGAAAATATGAGAAATTAAAGGAAATTTTCTGCATTCATATATACATACATCATCGCACGTATCCACACATAAAATCACTTTCAAACTCGTATATCAACTTCAACAGTTTCTATTATCTGATAAAAACTCGACAATAGAATGTGCGTTTATCAACTATTCCACAATCAATTTACACAATATTCCTTATAGCGCAGCTTCGCACCTTGAAATACTATTCTATCTCCAATATCGATACAGTTATGGAAACCTATTTAATAAAAATCTTACCATACAGTTTTCCTTGAATATCAAGCAACATTATGACACTAATACGTTTATAGCAATTGTAATCCCCTTCGAAAGAACAATTATTCATCATCACTGTTGTAGCAACTTAGTGGAAACGCCGGGGACGAACATTTGTTTGGACTATTCTCAAGGCACAATAATTACTTCTCATTTGTGTCTGTCACCTCACTGTTGTTAGGAGCCAAGTTTTGGGTTATGTTGGCGAATTATTGTAATCCATTGCTGGATCCTAGATGATACAAGCCCATGTGTCTACATCTGATTTTTATGACACGTGACTGCTAAAGGGAATGCCAATTACCCGAGCCGGTTATGAATGACCTGCAACCCTTTAAGACCATTATTTTGAAAACGTTTCCTCATCCATCTATAATTTACTGAGCCTGGAGAGTACTTGACGACACTGGCCCCATTTTATAAAGCAGTCGAATCTTTTCTTTCTTTCATTCCTTTCTTTAATTGCCTTTTAACATAGTAAGCATTTCTCAACGCTGCCTCTCTTGTACTCTTTGCATTTAACAACTCTTCAAAATACTCACTCAATTGACCTAGATAAACATTTGCATCACATAGCAATTCTACACTCCTATCTTGGGATAGGTTTTCTCTTTAAAGTTTCTCTCTTTATTCACTTACATCTGTAATTTACAAAAAACATAATCTATCAATTGTTTTCCAGGCATTTTGTCTTTCTGCAGTTCTTTTATCAATATCCTTAAACATTTAAAAAGATCAAATCTCCCACCAAACACGTTTCCAAAAATATCTTACTAACGTTATTTAATGAGAAAATTAAATAATTCCATAAAATTTGAAGAAGTGAAAGCCCAGTTCCATGAAAAAGTTGTTTTTAAGCCAACTCTCTTATAAATAAAAGTTATTGATAAAGATGAAGAGACAAAATACTGTAATTTTTATTCTTTTTATGCTTTTTTGGGTTACCTTTCTCGTGATATTTAGCGTGAAGTGGGTGGTCTTTAATTACCCAAGAAGATCGTGGAATATTTTTTTTTTCCTTCAGGTTACTAGTTTTGTACCATATGTCCTTGTACTCCCGTAGATGTATACATAAACGTGAAAGCACTTGGTATTAACTTTAACCTCTTTTTTTCTATAGCTACCCATTCAACTGTGTATAAAAATTGCATAAAGATTTACATCCCTAAACAGTTACAAACAGAAGCTACAAACAACTAACTTCCATTATGATAATTCCCAAAGGAAATGGTTGCAAGAGACATTAGTGTAACAAAATTCAAGCGAATTGGAAATATATCCTTTAATATGAGGGTGGGGCAGAAGATATCAGGTATAACCGTTGTATGAAACGTATCTTATAGACCGGATACACTAAAAACAAGATTTATACCCAACTTAAAACCATCAAATAAGGTTTGTACAGACTAAAATGGTCTTTAAAAAAAGAAAAAGCTAGCCCTTAAACCGATATAGAGATATCTCATTGTTGTAGTGATAAATAAATTTGGATTGATTTAATAAAAGAAATTTAGAAAAATAGATAATACTGATGATATAAGTACTCCAAAGATGGACATGCAGGGCAATAGGGCATTATGAACATAAAAGAAATGCATATTATTTGAAATAGTAATATATAGTTCAAAGTCTGTGTTTTCATTCAACAAGGTATAAAGGGAAGAAAAATTAAAGCAATCTAGAAAGAACGTCTCAAATATTTGTTATCAGAAATATTAACGTATATATTACCTGCTATTAATTCCAAATTTCTTATAAAATATACTGAAGCACCAAGACCACTGAGGAATAAGATAATTAAAGTTTAGTAGACTGTCAAAAGGAAACTAGACATTACCAGTAGAAATATTTTGATATACATATCTTATGTTGAAAAGGTAACATTAAAGATAAACATATCTCTGGAGTTTACAACTATTATGCCATTCATGTGACCTTGAACAGATTAAAGCTGCTTTCTTTATCCCATAAAATGTAATATACCGTAGCAATACTGGTAACTTCATGATTATCATGCAGGGTTAATTATTAGATACCTCAATGATTAAGTTAGGAAAAAATTAGATTAATTACTCACTAAAATTTTTCATGATAATAAGAGCCTATTATTTTTCTTAATCAAAAGGTAAAAGGTTATTCAAATGATGCTTGATACGAAAAAATTTAATCTATGCATTCAAAGTGTAATGCATGGATGGTTATTTAATTATTTTGAAGAAAAATCAATTACATTAATTTGAAATTAAGGTAATATTAGTAATTTATTCAATTATAGAGCACTGAAGAGTAGTATATTTAAAAGTAATAGGATGGCCAAGGTACCGGACATCCGCTGAGATATTACCACTTTTTTTTTTTTTATAGCAAGTTATTTGGTCCATTGATTGGCCAGATAGTACTATGTCGGATCCCTCTCTGGTCACGCATTCTATTCTTTCCCCATATACCTGATAAGTCAAAGAAAACGGAAAATGTGTGTACACTCAATGGGTTAACTATTTTTCTGTAATTATTTAGTGGCTACTTTTCACTTGGTAAAGGTAGAAGGAGAAGGACACTCCAAAATCAAACCACTGTTCTCTAGTTTTGGATAGTGATATAGCTTCTGTATCATGGTCGTCCACTGTCTTTGGTTAGGGTTCTCTTGCTTAAGAATACACTCAGGACTACTATCCTATTGGCTTCCCTATATCCTTTCCTACGGGACTGTTTTCCCTATTGGAATCCTTGGGCTTATGATATCCAACTTTTCCAACTAGGGTTGTAGTTTAACTAATAGTAGTAGTAGTAATAATAATAATAATAATAATAATAATAATAATAATAATAATAATAATAATAATAATAATAATAATAATAATAATAACACAGGTTATATCGGATATCCATAATAAATATTCCGTAAATTTGAATAGAATCATATTAGATTTTTTATAATTAATAGAGAATATATTAACACAGTAATCCATGGAACATAAATACTTTAATTTCCAATTCTAACATACTATTTATATGATAGAAAGAACACTCTGTATAAATTCTCGCCAAGAGGAAAATAGCGAGATTATTAAAGCTCAACCTCTATGAAATATCATCTAATATTAATAAAATTTTATACCTGTTAACATGAATATATAAACATTTATCTATGTATATATATATATATATATATATATATATATATATATATATATATATACGTATATATATATATATATATATATATATATATATATATATATATATACGTGTATATATATATATATATATATATATATATATATATATATATATATATATATATATATATATATTTATGTGTATGTGTGTGTACGTGGGTATGTGTGTGAGTGTGCAAGTCTGTACATATGTACTGTATATACTGTTTATCATATATATATATATATATATATATATATATATATATATATATATATATATATATATATATATATATATATATATATATATATATATATATATATATATATGTGTGTTTGTGTGTGTGTGTGTGTGTGTGTGCGCGTCTCTGCGTGTGTGTGTGTGTGTGTGTGTGTGTGTGTGTGAGAGTGTGCAAGTTTGTAAATATGTACTGGTCCCCAACGAGCATAGATTATTTTATTCATGTATTCCATTTGAGTATTTGAGAGATGTATAGCCTGTTTGTAAGGTGAGTTCCACTCTTGTAGGATTCAGTAAATAAATGTAAATTTCATAAGACTGTCGTCATTTATTTAGTTTTTTACATTCAGTTCCGTATATGTATATTTACATTATTTTTAAAAAATTAAATTTTCATTTCCGGTAGTTTTGTTACGAAGTCTTATGTAAAATTGTTAAAAGATACGCTTAGGATTGCATCATGTTTCCACATGATTGGAAGTTTTTTAATATTACAAGAGTAAGTAGGCAGAGTTAGCTAAGAGAGTTGCCTCGTCAGGTGAATATTTTTAACTAACACATTGGCAACCTGACGTTGTGAGAGGCCGTCCTTAACGTACCCTCACCCCCACTTCGAGAATTATTCACTGGAAAATTCCACAATGTATAAGGATGATATATATGGGCTTGTCATTGCATAGGAGGCCAGAGAGATCCAGCCTGATATTCCACAATATCTCTGCTTCCACCGATCTTCTCAATCGCACTTCTTCAGCCGTTGTTTTTCTATCAAACGTGAATAGTGTTTTCTCCCAAATGTGCGTGGTGTCATTTTGTCTTAGCCTAATGTCTAGTTCAGATTTAAATTTCGAGTGATTTGTTTTTGGTATTATTGTTTTATTGTAATTTTAAAAGAATATATATATTTTTCTAAAGTGTGTATTATTTTGATCACCAATAATTATCTCAGTGACTTAGAACCGAAGTATGAGGTTGGTTTTAGAATAGATCCCGTTAAAAGTAATCAACCAGTTTTGTTTTGAGTATAACATAAAGAGACCTTTAGATATTCAGTGTTCATATTATATTAACGGCTGGGAGTTGTGTATTATTCTCAGAGCTTGGAGGTATTCTCATGTGTATCAGACTTATGTAATATAAAGCAGGTGAATTTTGGATTTCGGGAATTAACGTAATTCGTTAGTCGTAATGATACACACACATACACACACACACACACACACACACACACACACATATATATATATATATATATATATATATATATATATATATATATATATATATATATATATATATATATATATATATATACACTTACATATCATTATATGGATAGGGAAAGTAGTTGTTCCTAATGTCCGTTTATTCCCAACGTTTCACGGTTTTCTTAACCACATTCTCCCGGGCTACGAATAGAACATATGCATGAAGTTAGGAAAGAGTTAAATTTACACGAATTCATAAAAAAAGAAAAAAAAATAACAATAATAATAATAATATATACTTCACACAAATTAGTGAAACCAACCCTGCAGATGCGTAATGAGAAACTGAATGCCAACAACAGAAAAAAAGACAATAAATGCTATGCCAGATATAATTGAATGGAAGAAGCGTGTGTATCTAACGAGGGAACTAGTCGTTTGATCAATATTAACCCAAAAAGAGTTAATTCATGGGTATCCGACACTTACCCGATGATGCTGTAATCTATGTTGTCAATATATATGTATTTTTTTATTTTTTTTTTTTTTTTGCATATTTTAGCATGATTACGAATATTTTCATGTTCACGATTGGATATTCTGCAACCTACTAAAAAGCTAACACCTCTATGTGAATAGATTCTGATCTTTAACAACTTGTTGGTAGTTCCTACGTAGGTCCCAGAGTTACACTTTGGGCAAATATATTCATATACAACACCAGAGAACACATAAGGATTTAATCGATGTTTGAAGTGGAAAAGCGAGGTAATTGAAAGAAGGGTCTTAGGGATGAGTTTTTACTTCCACAACTGGAAGGTGTTGCTGGAAGATTTATATAAATTTTTTCCCAAGGAAATGTTCATGGACAAAGGGAAAACTCACATAGAATTTTAGCTTAGGAACAATAAGCGTTTTTGGAGTCCGAACATTTTCTTATTTCAACTTTTCTTCCTTCCCTTGCTATTTTGCAATGTTTAGGGACCTATTCACTTATTCTTATTGATCATTTATTATATATCATTCTCCTTATATGTCTTAACTATATCAATTTCTTTTTTTTATATATTATCAGAATATCCTCTGCTTTAGTTTGATCTCGTATCCACATTGGTTCTTTTCTGTATCTCAGTATTATTCTTATCATTATTCTTTTCATTGCTCTTTGAGTTTTGTTAAAACTCAGAGAGCAATTACATTACATTACATTACATTACATTTTAAGACCTTATTGAGGCTCCAGGATTCTAATACATAAGGTACCACTTTATTTTTTTTTATTTTATTTTTTTTTTTTTTTGTGAAATTTGCACTTTAGTTTTCATAATCTCATTTTGTTTACCGAAGGGTCTCCATCTTTAATTTCTAAGTCCTGGTGAAACACTTACTGTTTGCCCTAAGTATGTATATTCATGGACAATCTCTAGTGGTTCGTTCACCCCTTTATTTGCAGTCTCTCTGCATTGTCATTGAACATTATGTTAGTTTTACTCATAATAATTCTTAGTCCTACATTTCTACATTCTCTATTGAAATTTTCTAATATATTTTTTTATTCTTCCCATGACTCACTAAACAGAACAATATCACCTACAAATTTTAAGCTGTTAAGGTATTCCCCTTTAATGTGGAATTCTACATTTCTCAAATCTAAATTCTTAAAAACTCTTATACATACATACATACATACATACATACATCATATATACATACATACATACATATGCGTCTATGTATTGATATATTTATCTATATTAATTTAGTGTTCCTTCTTTGTTAAAAATACTTTCTCTATCCATACACTGGAAAAAAAAAAGATATTCCCATAAAATCAACATTAAGACAAAAAAATTTTCAGCGTGCTAAATTCAACTTTATGTTAAAGCGTTTTATATAGTAGTGAATTCACGTACCTCTTGTTGTGCCATTAATTACTTTTGCTCCTATGAATTACATCTCAAATCTCTGTTTATTCATGAAAGACCAGTATTACTAACGAGGTAACTAAGTAAAAATGAAAGCAAAGACACACTGGAAAAGGGGTCTAACAAAGGCTGAATCGTAATGAAATACATAATAGAAGTAAAAACTAATAAAGAATAAAATATATATATATATATATATATATATATATATATATATATATATATATATATATATATATATATATATATATAGATATATATATATATATATATATATATATATATATATATATATATATATATATATATATATATATATATATATATATATATATATATATATATATACTTCTTCCAATTATTCAAAGGTTTTGCTGTATACAAATCCTAAAAATAAAAAATATCCATTTCAATAAACCAATTCTATTTCGCACAAACTTTAATCACTAAACAATTATTCTCAAAATGATAAAACAGGATTTTATTGGATAATAAATAAAAGTTCTGATAAAAATTGTGACTTATATAACGGCAAGCTGAATCAATAGGAGAATAAATGGCGTAATATTGCCATATCTTTTTGGACACAACTAAATAAAAGATGATATTTATTAGTCTCATTTTTTCACGTAACCTCTGGATGAGCAAACTGTGAGGGTTGCAAGAGTTGACAAATGCCTTTAATTAAACAAAATGTAGACTCATCTGAAACGAGATAGTTTTACTAGACTAAGCGCTTAGTTAAAACTTCAATAGAGTGGTCCTAATGGGATATCGTGTATGAAATAGAAAGCAAAACCTCTCGTAGTATCATAAATAATGTAATTCAAGACATTCATAACTAAAATTTCTAAAACAAAACTATAGTATCATCGGTAATATCAGTTATATATCCATCCTTGAATTACATTCGTGTGATTTGTGCTACTCACATTACCGATTACTTAGTAACAATATTAGGCGCGCTTGATATGTGAACACTAAATCGGAATCCAGTATGTATACACACACACACACACACACACACACATATATATATATATATATATATATATATATATATATATATATATATATATATATATATATATATATATATATATGTGTGTGTGTGTGTGTGTGTGTGTATATATATACCCTTAAACCCCTATATATATATATATATATATATATATATATATATATATATATATATATATATATATATATATATATATATATATATATATAAATATATAGGGGTTTAAGGGTATATATATGTTACAAGCAAACTGTGTAAATATTTTAGGTATTTCGTGAAATGTCTGATCCACTTAGGGATTTCGTGAAATGACTAAAATTTCCAGGCATTACGCGAAATGACTGGTTTTATAGCCCAGGGATTACGCGAAATGCCTGGTTCATAAGAATTTTAGGTCAATATTGTATATTTGCTGGTATGTTGTATATGCTTAGGGCATTTTAGCAGCAATGGCTTTTTTTTCATTTCCAGGGCAGAATTGTAGGGTGAATAGAATATATTTGCAGGTATATTGTATATTTCTAGGGCAGTTTAGTAGCAACAATTCTGTAACAACATATTTCTTAAAACCATATTTTGTTTCTTCTTTCATTAAATGTACATTTAGACAGAAGTACCTTTCTTCAGTGCCTCACGAAGAGATACGTGCTGTTCTTGGTTGATTTCATCAACAATCGTTGGGGGACAAGTTGAATTCAATCTTTGTGAGTATAGTCCTTAGTATCACCGCCTTTACTCCATTAGTGTATAAGTCATTTTCATTTCCTTCCATGATGATTCCTAGAAGATTTCTTGGATCCTCCCTTCCCCTGTCAATATGTGGAACTGGCACAGCAACATTGTCCCTTATTTCCCCGGCCTTTAAGTCGATCCTACTACGTATGACCATAAGTTCTGCCTGGCACACTTGAGCCCTTCAGGCGCTCTTGGAGTTCTTAGAAATTCCTTATTGTCTTGGTGCAATATGCGGTGCTGAACTGAGTGGACCTGGGTTAGCTAGGTGAAGAGGATGACTGGTTCATCAAGGGACTGGGGTGGGAGGGTGGTGATGATGACTGGCCCAGAGGCCTCGACTGACTCGTCACTTGGATCAGTAGGAAACTGGGCTCCTAGTGCTGCAATATCATCTTCTGTCTTTAAGCGGTCAATGACCTCCCGAAGCAAGATAGTGTTGGGCTTCTAATGATGACTGCATGTCAATTAAATCGAATTGAAATCGAGAATTTAAATCTTAAGTAAGTATGGGGGGAACCACAACTCGCTTTGTCTTGGTTCATTTTGTCTTTTCTTGGCAGGTAATACAGTAGGACTTGAACAGGTCGAGAGCCTCCCTTGTGATGTTTGCATATTTAGAGTACGACATTAGTTTTTCTTAAATCTACAATTCAAATTTTTTCAAACTATGATCTAAAACTGCTTATTATTGATCAGGATACTTACTTGTTGAATTACCTGCTCTTATGGTTAAAAGAAATCAAAATGAGTGAATTACCTGCTCAAGTAGTTAAAAGAAATAAAAGAAAGAGACCATTTAAATCAAAACTGAATTAACTTCTCAGGTAGGTAAATTTAAAGTGCACACCTGTGCTTGAAACAATTCTGGCTGCAATTTATGTGAAAAGTATACGAACAGATATACATAAATAAAGCTTAATTAAAACATAAAGATTCAAAACCAACTTTCTGTGAATAAGAATTCGTGTCAACACCCATATATACATAAAAATACATAAAAGTGGTGTTTTCCAACAAATACCAGAAATACACAGTTTGCCTGAATTCTATCAGGCAAAGTGTGTAATAAGAACTACTAAATTTCAGTCATTTCACGTAATTCCTGGAAATTTTAGTCATTGCTGAAATCCCTGAGTGGATCGGTCATCTTGTGAAATGCATAAAATCTTTAGGTATTTCATGAAACACCTGGTCATATATACATATGTATATGTATATATATATATATATATATATATATATATATATATATATATACATATACATATATATATATATATATGTATATATTTATATATATATATATATATATATATATATATATATATATATATATATATATATATATATATATATATATATATATATATATATATATATACATATGTGTGTGCGTGTGTGTATATATATACCCTTAAACCCCTCTATATATATATATATATATATATATATATATATATATATGTATATATATATATATATATATATATATATATATATATATATATATATATATATATATATATATATATATAACCCACAATGTATGAAATTAAAAAATATTTAGGTTTCGAAGGAACCATCTCCCTTCCTCTTCGGAAGAGGAAGGGAGATGGTTACTTCAAAAGCAATGTAAATCTAATTTTCATACATTGTGGGTTATTCTGTTTATCATAGTACAAGGAAGATTTTCCATTTCAATTTATATATATATATATATATATATATATATATATATATATATATATATATATATATATATATATATATATATATATATATATATATACATACATATATATATATATATATATATATATATATATATATATATATATATATATATATATATATATATATATATATATATATATACATACATATATATATATATATATATATATATATATATATATATATATATATATATATATATATATATATATATATATATATATATATATATATATATATTATTACTATCCAAGCTACAACCCTAGTTGGAAAAGCAAGATGCTATAAGCCCAGGGGCTCCAACAGGGAAAAATAGCCCAGTGAGGAAAGGAAATAAGGAAATAAATAAATGAAGAGAACAAATTAACAATAAATAATTCTAAAATAAGAAACAACGTCAAAACAGACATGTCATATAATAAACTATCAACAACATCAAAAACAAATATGTCATAAATAAACTATAAAAAGACAATGTCCGCCTGGTCAATAAAAAAGCATTTGCCCCAACTTTGAACTTTTGAAGTTCTACTGATTCAACCACCCGATTAGGAAGATCATTCCACAACTTGGTCACAGCTGGAATAAAACTTCTAGAGTACTGCGTAGTATTGAGCCTTGTGATTGAGAAGGCCTGGCTATTAGAATTAACTGCCTGCCTAGTATTACGAACAGGATAGAATTGTCCAGGGAGATCTGAATGTGAAGGATGGTCAGAGTTGTGAAAAATCTTATGCAACATGCATAATGAACTAATTGAACGACGGTGCCAGAGATTAATATCTAGATCAGGAATAAGAAATTTAATAGACCGTAAGTTTCTGTCCAACAAATTAACATGAGAATCAGCAGCTGGAGACCAGACAGGAGAACAATACTCAAAATATGGTAGAAAGAAAGAGTTAAAACACTTCTTCAGAATAGATTGATCACCGAAAATCTTGAAAGACTTTCTCAATAAGCATATTTTTTGAGAAATTGAAGAAGACACAGACCTTATATGTTTCTCAAAAGTAAATTTACTGTCGAGAATTACACCGAAAATCTTGAAAGACTTTCTCAATAAGCCTATTTTTTGAGAAATTGAAGAAGACACAGACCTTATATGTTTCTCAAAAGTAAATTTACTGTCGAGAATTACACCTAAAATTTTGAAAGAGTCATACATATTTAAAGGAACATTATCAATACTGAGATCCGGATGTTGAGGACCACCGTCCTTGACCTACTTACAATCATACTTTGAGTTTTGTTAGGATTCAACTTCATACCCCATAATTTGCACCATGCACTAATTCTAGCTAAATCTCTATTAAGGGATTCACCAACCCTAGATCTACATTCAGGAGATGGAATTGATGCAAAGAGAGTAGCATCATCTGCATAAGCAACAAGCTTGTTTTCTAGGCCAAACCAAATGTCTTGTGTATATAGTATAAAAAGTAATGGGCCAAGAACACTACCCTGTGGAACACCGGATATCACATTCCTATAATCACTATGGTGCCCATCAACAACAACTCTTTGAGATCTATTACTTAAAAAATCAATAATAATGCTAAGAAACGACCCACCCACTCCCAACTGTTTCAGTTTGAAAACATGGGCCTCATGATTAACACGGTCAAAGGCAGCACTAAAATCAAGGCCAATCATACGAACTTCCCGACCACAATCAAGGGATTTCTGTACAGCATTGGAGATTGTAAGAAGGGCATCACATGCTCCAAGGCCTTTACGAAAACCAAATTGCAAACTAGGGAGTAAATGATTACCTTCAGCAAACCTATTAAGACGTTTTGCCAGAAGACGTTCAAAAACTTTAGATAATATGGGAGTTATGGAAATTGGGCGGTAATCAGTGGGACTTGAGCTACCACAAACACATTTACATAGA
>NC_090730.1:109799047-109826547 GCF_036898095.1 Palaemon carinicauda | reverse complement strand
TTTTTCATGATGAGTCAGATAATAACATCAACAATCCCATATATTCCTAAATAAAACGTAGTAATTCGTGTATTAAGTTGGTTTTGTGGCGCTAGTGTCATACTCAATACATCCTTCTATTTCAAAATAATCTCAAGTTTAGAAGTAAATTCAATTCATATTAATCGGGAATGGATACCTGCTGAAGGAATTGAACCTTGTGCAGACATTGTAAAAAAAAAAAAAAAAAAAAAAAAAAAAAAAAAAAAAAAAAAAAAAAAAAAAAAAAAAAAAAAGCCATACTGTTCTCAGCCGTATTCTTGCTTTGTACTTATCTTATACGGGCTGGTGACCGTAATATTACTCCTCAACCCCAAAATATCAATTTTTAAAACAGTAAATGCAGGGCAACCTTTATTCCAAGGCTTTTACCACTTTTACGGCGTAGTCTTAATAGTGATATATTGTACAATCTTTAGTTTCGAAGGCAACGTGTATGTAAAACAAGATAAGACCCCCTTAATAGATTACAGTAAACAGCAGACGTGGCCGTTCTCGTCACAAAATACCTTATTAATGCAATATCTCTGGACAGTCACTTTAAAACCTCTCAAAGCCATGGATCTACATTAATCTTCATTAATTAACCTAGTTACAGATCTGTTTAAAATCAGGCCATTATAGCAGATATGATTAGATACATAGGGAACTCCACCTTGTCCCTTATAATATTATCCGTAATTTACTAAAACCTATCTAAGGGAGTAAAAGATAACTCTGAAATGGCTAACTATTTTTATATCACAGTATACGGAGCAATGTAAAATTCCTATTTCAATATCCAGCAAATAAAACCAGTCGTTGGTAGGCCTAAATATACGATATAGCACTGCCTCAAAGATTCTCTCTCTCTCTCTCTCTCTCTCTCTCTCTCTCTCTCTCTCTCTCTCTCTCTCTCTCTCTCTCTCTCTCTCTCTCTCTCTCTCTCTCTCTTTCCTAGGCATCATAGAAAACATTTTATATCCAATATTCTGTAACGTATGGCAAATAGAGAGCTGTTGCAAGTTCATTCAGGAAAAAATCATTGGTTTTCTTTGGATTTTACGTCAAAAGTAAAATGTTTTCCACTGAAATTGCCATTCCAAAATACGGAATCCCAAGTTGCCTTTAACGTTGTGTTAGAGACATCAAATATTTACATGTTATTTTAGGTTATAATTTCTTGAATATATCTGCATTTTAAATATTCAAAGTTGATATGAATAAATTATTTAGAATATATGAAAGAACTCAGAATTTTAAAAATAAAAGTTCAATGTCATATCTATAGTATGTGTGACTGTTTATGCCCCCCCCCCCCCGCACACACACACACAAAAAGGATGCAATTTCGACCAACTTTTTTTTTTTTTTTAATTTTATTTGGAAAAAAAATGTGTGATTCAACTCTTGAAGACCTGAACTTTATCCTTATTGCAAAAAGTTGGAAAGAAAAATATTGACAGGTGATACAACGGGATGATATCTCGATTCAAATTGCCAATTAAAACTTTCATTGCTAATTGACGGTGATGCTTTTATCTACACGACTCTTCGCAGTTCAGCCATTTTTTTTTCATTCAATATTTATCGTTTATATCGTAAGGGATTAATATTTTCTTTGCGTTTCATGGCGGTTCCGCCAAAACTCATTCAGACATTTTAGCGTAAAGTGTATACGTAAGTGGATTGGTAATTGGTAAAGAAGGCATTCTTTCAGGGAACCAAGTTTTTTGGTAATGTGGAGATCTCATCCAATTTAATCTTTGAGAAAATATTCCTTCAAACATTTGTAAAATTGTTTTACTATCATTATGTCTCTGGCTATTCTACTTAAAAAGATAACCAATTCATAATCCTTTAGTTTCAAATGAGCATTTTGAAATAAGTAACACTTATATTTTCAGTTAGTGTAACGTATTTTTTTTTTCAGCTTATTGACACAAGGTGTTATCGTATTTCGCAAATGATATGCACATTTAAACAGTTCAGAATATTAGTAGAGAAAAAAAAAAGCTTGAAAATGTCTCAATATTTTGATAAACGAAACGTATGTTCACAAATGTAACAGTTAAAAGAAAATAGGAGGGAAGGGGTGAAGAAGCCAGATCCCTTTAATCTGTGTTGCTTCACTGAAAGAATTTACAACACTCAGAGCAATTGGAAAAGTAATTCCAAATTTTTTATGACGGTACTTGCAAGACTTTAAAATCCTCGTCAACCAATCTGCTGACACTTCTTCAAGCTTGACTTCGATGGAGTATTCTGGTGATCTGGTATTTTTTTGCAGTTGGCTGAAAGAATCCAGGTACGAGCATCAATTCCTGTGTACCCAAAATTGCAATTTAGTATGGTCCTGTCTGATTGCGAAACGGCAGTATGGATTCACTAGGGAGAGAGGGACTGTGGATGTCATCTTTATAGAAAGGCAGTCACAGAAAAAGAATCGATGAAACCAGAAGCTCTTCAGTGCTTTTGTAGTTTTAAGGAAGGCGCATGATATGATACTAAGAGAAGTGATGTTTTGGGGCTTCAGGAAGAGAAAAGTCCCGTAGAAGTGCGTTAGAATGGTAAAAATTATATAAAAAGTATACTTCAAATGTAATAACACAGTTCGAGAAACAGAAAGCTTTGAGGTTAGTGTTGTATTACAACTAGGGTCATGGGTGTGTTAAGTGAAGGGATCAGAGATGAAGAATTGAGGGAATTGTCATATGCAGAAGATTTGGTGATTACTTCTGAAAATGAGGAGGAATTACAGAGAAGGGTGGTAGAGTGAAAAGAGACGCTGAAAAGAGGTTTATTGAGGGTAAATGTTGATAAGACTGAAGCTATGGTGAGCAGTAAGGAAGATAGGGACTGGATACATGAAAGTAGGGGAGAGATTATAAAACAGGAGAGACGGTTCAGATACTTATGATCTACTATGAATCAGAGGGGATGATGTGAGGTCGAAGCTAAGATAGGATAAAACTAGCATGGGAAAAGTGGAGGGAGGTAGCAGGAGTAGTATGCGATAAGAAAATGCTAATGAAGGTAAAAGTCAAGATCTATAGCACCATAATAAGACCAGTGTTTATGTATAGATTAGTAATTGGGCTTTAGGACGAAAAGAGCAAGCAAAGCCTGAGAGAACATATATGAGAATGCTGAGGTGGATTATGGGATATCACATTTTGAAAGTTTATAAACGGATAAAATAAGAAGAATGGCAGGTGAAGAGATTACAGAGGTAATAAGAGTATCACAACTGAGACGATGTGGGTACGTGTTGCGAATGGATGGTGGGGAGGAAGTGAAGAGGGCTTGGGAGGAAGGCAGAGAATTAGAGGACCAGATAACGTGAAGGGTGATATGAAGAAAAGAGGTTTGGTGGAAAAGGATGCCTTTGATGGAAGGCATTCTCATTATTATTATTATTATTATTATTATTATTATTATTATTATTATTATTATTATTATTATTATTATTATTATTATTATTATTATTATTATTATTATTATCAGGTATCCGTCCCCTTCATGTAGGGATAACAGTGGGAAAGAAGAAGAAGTCTGACATGTGAGTGCCATAAGTTTCCCTGTACTATTTTAGTAATATGTAGTTCATTGTACTTAGAAAGCAGTAGCTTAAATTATCCACGGTAATATGGATGAACTGATAGTAACCAAACTAAATCCGACAAGAACTGTTGCACCACGAGGAGGGCCAAAATTTTCAGAAGGTCTCTGATTTAACAGTTAGATTTCATGGACTCCAAACAAGAACATAATGGACATTTATTCTTAAAGTCTTCACCTTGCACACGTGTTTTCAAGTTGTAATACGAAAACTCGTCTTTTAAAATGTTATTATTCAACAATAAGCTTTCAACATTGCTGTTGAACTTTCTATTTAGATGAGAATCTACCACTATGACAAGTTATTTGGGTATAGTAACCACCAAACAAAATTATCCTCGTGAAAATGATATTAGAAAGAAGGAACTGATGCTTTTCTTAATTTAGTTATCCTTAGGTGCGACAAATGTGGTCACCGACGTATATTGGTAATCCTTCTGGATATAAAAATTCCAATAGATAATTTGAATAATTACACCTGAACCCATATGCTTTGCAAGGGTCTTTTGTAACAGTTTTAACTCTAAACCATTATCAGCGAGTAATTCTTGAGAAATAAGTACTTGTTTATTCATGACGTAAGTAGGTATGCATAGTTTATGGAGTTCATGGATTTAGTCGGACTTATCTATTCATCAATATAATTCTATTTTTGGAGAAGGGTGTATCGTAAGCTCTCAGGTATATAGACTTTATTCACAAAATGGAAATAAACTTTGCGGTGTGAAGAGCCGTGAACTTCCTGGTATTTCATGTACAAATGTACGGTACTATTCAAATAATGTTAATTTCTACCCTATATGTTGTGTATATTTAAATGTTTTTGATCATATCTCTTTTTCCATTTTAGTATAGATCATTCAGTAATATAAAATTGGTAAAGGATATAATTAGGTAGAGACTGAATAAGCTAAAACAGACAGGAAAGTATGGCAATGAACAACAAATGAGTAATGGTAACCGTTCTATCTGTTTCTTTATCTACTTCCTTCATTAGGGTATTTTCTCTGTTGGAGCCCTTGGGCTTATAGTATCCTTCTTTTCCAAAAAGGGTTGTAGCTTACCTAATAATAATAATAATAATAATAATAATAATAATAATAATAATAATAATAATAATAATAATAATAATAATAATAATAATAATAATAATAATAATATATTCTATGTTTGGGGATTTATTCTCCCGTAAGCCACTTTTGATGGATTTTACGTCCGGGAATTTCTAGAAGTTTGGGCTTTTTTTTTTTTATTATTTGCGTATGAAAACTTCGAAATGATATGAAAAAACACATTACGATGGAAATTTACTCAGCTATATATTATATATATTTTGTGCTAAGGTAAGCTAAGTACGGTGTATATAAAAAAAAAAATACGGGTCTTAAGTTGTGAATTTATTCAAGCATGATTGAGAA
The DNA here is from genome assembly GCF_036898095.1 of Palaemon carinicauda. Lineage (NCBI taxonomy): Eukaryota > Metazoa > Arthropoda > Malacostraca > Decapoda > Palaemonidae > Palaemon > Palaemon carinicauda. Next base: position 109,821,490 of record NC_090730.1, on the reverse strand, counting down.
TGAAAGGCTAATAAGGAAACGAGGTATGAATAAAAAATATATATGAAAAGTAATTCATTGTATTTATTTGTTTTCTAGGTGGCATTTATCTATTTTGATTGTTCCATGGTGGAGTCAGGTATGCCTTAAAATTTAGCATTTTTTTCCGTATTATAACAGTTAGGAAAGTAGGAGCCATGCACCCACGGAGACATAAATGGTATTAAAACACCAGGAAACAGCTGAGTAACTTTTTTCACCCCAAAACAAAGAACATTTTGGCGACAGGATAAGATTTATAACAAAATGAATTAATAAGACACGTGTTGTTTCGGACGATATTAATAAAAATTTGAAACATATTTTCAGGGGGAAATGATTTATATGAATCTCACACTGGAAGTAAAAAATCTGCTTAATTGGTGGTCTCAATGCTAGAAAAACAAATGTCATAATATTTTAACCATTAGTTTCTTCATTTATTTTTCAATGCTATCAATTTCATGTTCAGGATTTGAGGATTTGGATGGCATTTCTTTTATATGAGAGATACAAAGAATTTGATTTGATCGTTTTATTTTGTCGGAGATATGAAGGAAATACATACAGAATGGTAAGAAGAAAAGAACCTAGTGCATCAGTGGGCCTGATAAATTACTTAATAATAATAATAATAATAATAATAATAATAATAATAATAATAATAATAATAATAATAATAATAATAATAATAATAATAATAAAAAAAAAAACATAGTTAAATCAATAATAATAATAATAATAATAATAATAATAATAATAATAATAATAATAATAATAATAATAATAATAATAATAATAATAATAATACATACATACCTAACCATATCCCCAAAGCATGAAAATACACAAAAGCGGAATTTAGTTTCATATAGAATTGAGGACAATTACAGACCAAGGCATTATGAGATCTTTTATATTTTAATACCGGGGGATTTTATATTTTCATACCGGGGGATTTTCAGCCAGCAATAGGACCAGTAGGATATTAATAGAAACTTTGTTATAATGAAAAATTATGTAGATAAATTTATGGATATTGAAGCAGTGTAGGTTAAGAAAAATGGTTAGACTCTATGGAGTCACTACGACGCCATTGGAGAATTGTCCATTCTTTCAAGTTGCTGTGAAGTTTGATAGGATGGTTGACTTTTTAGGTTACAATTATTTTTTTTATGATATGTTCAGTGTTTAGGATATACTGTGCATAGTATATATATCATACCATACTTACCCAAAAGTAATCTAGAATCAAATCGAGTAGAATAACAAAAAATAAAAACTTAAATCTCTCCCTCTCTCTCTCTCTCTCTCTCTCTCTCTCTCTCTCTCTCTCTCTCTCTCTCTCTCTTGCACATATCTTATCATATTAAGATATTAGTAAATATAATGATTCCATTCAGGTATTATATTTGGATGATTTTCTTATACTTGTTGGAAAAGGAAAATTTATAACAAACAAAAAGTCTCAGTAGACACAGTGCACACGAACTGTATTAAATGATAGTTATCAGATACAAGCTTTTCTCTCATCTAGAGATCCCATGAAGTGCATTAAAAACTTCTTTCGTTAATCTTGATTACTCAGGGATTTTTGTGATAAAGAATAATGGTATACAATAACTTAATATGTTAATTTTTTTCCTTCATAACAAAAACAAAAAATAATAATGGACTTCAATTTCTATAATGCATATAATTATCATCATACCTTATAGATACTTCCTTATGGTCATTATCCACCTTATCATGATTATTTATACCTAATCTGCGCTCCAATACATTCCTTTGAGATTCATTATAACGACACTGTACGTTCACTAGATTTATTAATTCAACTGTCAACTCACTATTTTGAGAGGATATCTATCCTACAAGTAAGCCAACTAAATGCTAATCATCATGTTTATTGTCTTCCAAGTAACGTTGTGAAGACCATAGACCACCAGAAAATAGCAATGAACAGATTAGAGTATTAATTTTGTAAATTTTGTTACCCCGGATTCACTATTTGGCCCTGTGTATTCGTGTTTTTTGGGCTGTGTACATAAGAGTAGTGTATAAAGGTGGGATTTCACCTCGCCTTTCACCCAGAGATGCATTCGACTAGCGAAAACACTGGCCTTGGAAGTAATGTTCGGGAGAGTTGGATATCTGCATGTTTATCTTTAGTGGTTCCACTCCAATATTTTGGTATCGATATCGAAAGCATAAGAGGTAAAAAAACATTTTCTAAGGTCTAGTGTGGAATTCAATGAAATAATAAGAGAATAAAAGTTAAGAACAGCAATCTGTTATATTACTTTGATTTTCCCGATGTAAATGTTACATGATCTTAAGCACAGTTACAAGGATTATCTGTTTGAAATTCATGAGAAATGTTCACATAAACTTCATAGTAATTTCTCCATGCTATTTCAGATAAGTTTCTAATTTCACTTCTAACATCTAAGATGCTGCTAGGAACATAATGAAAAAAAGTGAAACTAAAATCAATTCCATTTTGGAAAAGTTTTCGGAATGAAAATGGATTTTATTTCTGCAAGCAACTCAAATACTAAGTTAAAATCATAATAGAAAATTAAAACAAAGTTGTAAAAACTTATGTACTGTACTTAACTTACTTTACTTTATGGCCTATTTTTCTGGTCCTATACAGCAGGGGAACCCTACTCTCTACAGAACCTCCACAGTCATTTTATCATGTTCGTTCGATAGCATTCAACATTTCACACCACATATTGCTCGTTTATTGTCAAATCTACACTATCGAAAATCTTTGAAAACAAGAAAGATTTCAGTTCCTCCTTGAGAACCCTATTATGGGGTCTTTTGCCTGGCCAGACAGTACCTCATTGGATCCTTCTCTCTTGTTACGGTTCACTTTCCCTTTGCCTACACATACACATAATAGTCTTGCCTATCCATTACAGATTCTCCTCTGTCCTCATACACCTGACAACACTGAGATTACCAAACAATTCTTCACCTAAGGGGTTAACTACCGCGCTGTAATTGTTCAGTGGCTAATTTCCTCTTGGTAAGGGTAGAAGAGACTTTAGCTACGGTAAGCAGTTCTTCTAGGAGAAGAACACTCCAAAATAAAACCATTGTTCTCTAGTCTTGGGTAGTGCTATAACCTCTGTACCATGGTCTTCCACTGTCATGGGTTAGAGTTTTATTGCATGAGGGTACACTCGGACACACTGTTCTATCTAATTTCTCTTCTTGTTTTGTTAAAGTTTTTATAGTTTACATAGGAAATATTTATTTTAATGTTGTTACTGTTCTTAGAATATTTTATTTGTCCGTGTTTCCTTTCCTCACTAGGCTATTTTTCCTGTTGGGGCTCTTGGGCTTATATTATCCTGCTTTTCCAACTAGGGTTGTAGCTTAGCAAGTAATAATAATTATAATAATAATAATACCTTCAGTCTTTTGTGTGTCTGGTTGGAGCTTATTGTATAGCCTCGGGCCGTATATTTAAAGGCTCTAGGTTCCAATAATTTGAAACCGTCTTTAATTATTTTGGTGTCAACACGATTTCATGGCTGCACAATATGTAGCAATTCTCTTAGTTATTTTGAACTAGGCAGCCAATATAAATCGATTAATATAGGAGTGATCCTTTCTCGGGGTGGGACACCTTTTATCAGTTTTTTTCCTCTGTTTATTATGTTTTGTAATTTCTAAATTAGCACTTTTATTATATTGTAGTAAATGGAGTTAGAGTAGTCAATCTTGGTAATAACACAGTTTATCGCAAGTTTCTTTACATCATTTATTTGTGCAAAAAAAGACAAGTTAGTCATGTGATACGCCTAAATCCCGAACTGTACTAGATATCAGGGCAGTGCTACTTACAATGTTTTTCTTTTCATCCAGCATAAACTCAGTTTTTTTCTTAGTTCTTTACACCCATTCCCTAACACTGGCAAAAATATGGTTTAGAGTTTCAGTAGTGTCGTCTGTATCATTTATGGAGAAGTAAAATTGTGTATCATCTACAGATAGTTTGAGCTTCACTCCATGCCTTTGCAGTATTTTCGACAGACCAATAGTATAGATACAGAATAAAATTGGACCCAGTACACTCCCCTGAGGTACCCCTCTGTTTGAAGATTCATATGATGAATAAGAATTTCCACTTTGCACAGTGTCATTTCTGTCAACCAACTAGTCTTTTAGGTATTTAAAAGCTTGATCTTTAATAGCGATGGACCACAGATCATTTAATAACAATTCATGCACAAATGCATAAAAGAGCAGCACTAAGATCAAGTAACATTAAGATACCATATTTTTTTCATCCATCACTTCCAGTATATTATTTACAACAGTACAGCTAGCTGTCTCCGTAGGGTATAATTTTTTGAAGTAGAGTGATTGTCTGGCAAAGCATCTATTTCTTCTTAGTGACTAATTGGTTGTTCAAGAATTACGTATTCTAACACTCTTGCTATAACGGATAGATTCGAAATACATCTATACGAGCTTAATTTCTGATAACCTAGAGCACCTTTCAGAACCGGTGTGACTATAGTAATTTTCTCCGATTTGGGAATCTTACATTCACCGATGCTCGTATTTGCTATTCTCGTAATTATATCAGCTGGCCCTGAAAAGTTTCTTTCCCCAGCTACATCTGGTATTAGCGTTGGATTGATCGCACACTTTGTTGTCTTTGCTCTTTTGATAATCCTGGTAACATCGTCGTCTGTTTTATTATTGAATCTCATTCATTTGTCTGTTTATCTGGTGTAGCATTATTATGATGTTCAATATTTGTAAATGTAAATGACCTAGCAATATTTTCCGTCTTGTTTTTAAAGGATACCAAAACCTTAATTGTTAGTTTCTGATCATTGTACCCCTCTGGTAGCCCTTTTTTTCATTTAGAGTTCCCATGATACAATTCCCATGATACATGTCTGGAGCTGCTTCGCGGGTCTTTCCCTTATAACATTCGCTTTTTTCAATATTGGCACATTGCAGTTTTGTATTCATCCATGTGCTTTAGATTTTCAACTGATTCCAATTCCTTTCTTTACGACTTTTTTTTCCCTTTTCCATAAATTTTCCACATCAAGCCAAGCCGATCAGTCTTTGACAAATATAGTCTTTTCCATCAGTGACACATGGTATCATATTCATTTTTACTCACCCTAATATATATGGTCATACGGTAGTCACCACACATAGCGCCCGACAAATGTTGGTTATTATGATAGCAGGGAATGCTAGTAGCATCATTTATTTTCTTAGTAACTTCTTCAATAAATATATTCTGTAGATGTAGTCTGAACGTAATAAATTTGTGCGTTGCAGAGATAGTGCACTTCCCGTTTCCATTTATCTCAGATACAATGTTATTCATTCCATCACTTAAAAATAGGTCCAATGTCTTCCCAGTCTTGACTCACTCAAAGTTATTTAGAATGTAATACATAGATTACATACCATATGGAGTCATACCCGTTGCTTGAATGATAAAAAATATGAAAAATCAAACTGCTCCCTCATACAGTTATTTGCTTTGGGTGAATATTGAAAAATAAATTCAGTTCACAGTGCATCAGTAATTGAGATGCCACCTTAACATGCAACTAACAGCAGAAAAACTTTCTGCTTCAATTTTCTTAAATATAATCTAATGCTAGAGTTTTTCCCTTTTCCAGAATTTCTGTGTTGATGTATAACTACTTTTGATAGATATTATTACCTGTGCAAATAAAGCCTACCTGACACTTGCGCGCATTTTTGTGGCACGCACTGGTGTTTTTTCCGCACTGTTCATGACCAGTTCGCTCCAGTTCGCGCATCGTTCACGACAAGTTCACGCGACGTTCACGCCATGGCACAAATTGGCACGCCTAGTTCACGAGAAGTTCACGACACATTCACGCAAGTTAGCGCATCATTCCGCATCGTTCACGCATCGTTCACGCCAGTTCACGCCAGTTCACGAATTGGCCACTCCATATAAAAACGGGGCTTCTCCAACCCGAGGACATTCTTGGATTGACTTCGGAAGAGACAACAATGCTTTCTGTCAGAGACACCATTGCATTGAGGAGAAGAAGCGTATCTTTTTTGTTTGTATTTTTTGTTGCCCTTTATTTTTGTTTCAATAAGAAAGTATTTGATTTACATATAAATAGCAGACATAAGATATGTGCAAGTATTAAGAAAGCATTTTATTTTAGCATTAAAAGCAGCAAACATGAAAAGTTTTTAGGCTGTTGATTTTAAGGTAATAGTGAAAAAAATATGTTGAAATAAGAAATCATTTTATTTTTGCATTAATACAGCAAACAGAAAAAATTTGTTTTGCTCTTCATTTCAAGGTAATAAAGAAGAATAAGTATGTTGATGAAATAGAACATCGTTTTATTTTTACATTCAAACAACAAACTTAAAAATTTCTTGGATTTATTTTTCAGTTCATTTTTATTTAAAGGAAAAGTTTTGTAATAGAGGAAAAGTGTGTGCATGGAATAAGACATCATTTTATTTTTACATTCAAACAGGAAATATAAACAGTTATTGGGTTTATATTTTTCTTTTCTTTTCATTATTTTTTTCTTTTCCTTTTTGTCTCTTCATTATAAAGTTATAGAAATAGTTTGAAATAAGATATATATATTTTTTCACATTAAAACAGCAAATATAAAAATTTATTAGGTTTATTTTTCTTTCCTTTTCATTAATTTTTTCGTTTCCTTTTTGTTTCTCTTCATTATAAAGTTATAGACATAGTTTGAAATAAGATATATTATTTTTTCACATTAAAACAGCAAATATAAAAATTTATTAGGTTTATTTTTCTTTCCTTTTCATTAATTTTTTCATTTGCTTTTTGTTCCTCTTCATTATAAAGTTATAGAAACAGTTTGAAATGAGATATAATTTTTTTTCACATCAAAACAGCAAATATAAAAATTTATTAGGTTTATTGTTCTTTCCTTTTCATTAATTTTTTCGTTTCCTTTTAGTTTCTCTTCATTATAAAGTTATAGAAATAGTTTGAAATAAGATATAATTTTTTTTCACATTAAAACAGCAAATAAGAAAATTTATTGGGTTTATTTTTCTTTCCTTTTCATTAATTTTTTCATTTCCTTTTTGTTTCTCTTTATCAAAAATTTCACGCCACTTCCCGCATCGTTCACTCCAGTTCACGTCAGTTCCCGCACTGTTCACTCCAGTTCACTCCAGTTCACGCATCGTTCATGACTATTTCACGACTATTTTGTGCGTGCCAATGCGTGCCACAAACTTTAAACATTTCAAAGTTCTGGGCACACATAGCACGCACTGGCACGTCAGTTCCAGCACTGTTCACGACATTTTTACGACTCCTTCACGCGAGTTCGCGCATCAATGCATGCTAGTGCGTACCACGAATGCGTGCAAGTGTCAGGTACCCTTAACAATAATAATAATAATAATGATGATAACGGTAATAATAACAATAATAAAAATAATAATAATAATAATAATAATAATTAATGCATTGATCTTCTGGTTGCAAGGTCCCTAGCGTATGAAATGTTGAAGCTGTTGAATATGGATGAAAAACAGGATGTCATTATCTCGATGAATTATTTACTGTTAAATGTATGTAAAGAGAGAGAACTTTAAAAGGAAAGACAAAAATTACTTAATGATGTGATGTAGTGATATAGTTGATTTATTTCAAGACGCAATGTAAGAAGAGATGGGGAAAAAGGTCAGTATTTCGTAGTTTGAAGTTGTTTAGAAAAGAGAAGTAAAAGGTGTTACTTATGCTGAAAGATAGTCTTGAAATGGAAGATACTATATGTAACAGCACAACCTAAATAGCATACATGAGAGCTGGGTTAACGACCATTCAGCTAAACTTTTTCTTCCTTGACAGAAAAGAGGAGATGGAATCAACACCTGAATCTGTTAGTGATTATTGGGTTTTCAATGATTGGTGCGTAGTCACAACAAAGGCTAAACAGTAAAACATCCGATAACTGGAGGTCTTTCAGTCAATGTAATTAGGCAATGGTGGGTCTGGATTGTGCTATTATGGCTGACACTCATTAATGCCATATTCTGCTGAAATATAAGTATATTTCGTAAATTTTTGAAGACGTTACGCATCTTGGGTATAGCTCGCTGGTTAGAATGAAGGGAACATGTCAGAAAGTGAACTTGATGTGGGCATTGGTAACAATCCTTTGGAATTTTATAATCAGATAATTTCATTTTTCAACTATATAATTTTTCTATATTCGTTGTCCATTAATTTCGCCAAGGGTTGTTGTGTTATCTAACTCATCTTTATTTGTATTTTGTTTTATTCTATATATCACCTTTTTTATATAGGACAACCATATTGTGGGGAAAGTCTTTTTTCACTTCATTGAGTATTTAATGAGGCTACATGCATACAGATGTTTGCATGTACTCAATAATAATAATAATAATAATAATAATAATAATAATAATAATAATAATAATAATAATAATAATAATAATACCTTGGAAGTAGACCGTCTCTTAGGTAAGTTTTATTAAAGAGGACCACTGCCTCAGTAGTGTTAATTTTGTAGTTAAGCTTTTCTTTCACTCGTATTCTCCTTCTTCCATCAGTACTGTATTATGAAAAATAACTGTACTGTTAGTCATCGGTAGGGGAGAGCAAAATTCATAGAAAAAAAAGATCTATGAATTTACTAAAAGTAACTTGTCAAGATCGGTAGAATAAAGTATGGCTGCTCCGCATTACAAGAGGGTGCCTAGAGTCTCCTCTCATTGTCAGGCAATGTTTAGCTAAGAGGTGGTTGGTTGGTCTTGCTTGCTTGCTTGCTTATAGACTGTCCAGCCTTTTGCTGAATACGGGCTCTTGCATTAGCAGCCCGTCGAGCAAACTCCCTGCTCACGAGAAACTTGCTTTTATTAACAGTAGCTCTTTTCAGAGCAGTTCAAATTATAAAAGCAAAAGTTCTAATTATAGTGGCACCACAACGATCTCACATGACTGGTCCTGCAGCCGCTAAGTTCCTTGAGCATAGCTGCAGGTGCGACCGCTCAACCCCAAGAGTAAAGCCACCTGAAGTTTTCATCCGCCTGGCCTTGCAACCGCTCAGCTCCTTGAGCATGGTTGCAAGCGCGTTCGCTCAGCACTAAAAGTACAAACGCCTGAGGACCAAGAAAACCCAGTCCATATTGGAACCGAAGTGAAAAGGTTTAGTGGTAGGTAAAAGTGATGATAGCAGCAAGTCCCAGTTAGTAGGAGAGACTGGGAGAGGAGAGAAGAATTTCAAGTAGTAGGGTAAAGGAGCAGTTTAAAGCATAGTTGTTTATCCCTGCCCAAGGGGGTTTGTTATTAAGGTGGAAAGGAGGGACTGAATGTTAATGGAGGGAGTCTTGACAAGGGTAGACTTTGTTTATAAGCTGCAGTAGCAAGGGGATCAGCTCTTCAGATGGCAAGGATTCTATTTGGATAATAATGGAGGGGATTGAGGGGGGAGGAGGAGGGTTCTGAATAGGATTGGGGGCAGGATCAGGAGTAGACACAGGTGCAGGAGATGGTAATGGAGCTGGAGCCGGCTCCTGAGGAGGTCTTTTGCATGGTTTCCTCTGCGGCTTTGGTTGTGTCGTTACTGTGGCTTTTGTAGTATGGGTGGAGGTTTGCAGAGGCTTCAGTCTTTTTAAGCGTTCTAGACACCTCTTATTCCAGGCATGGTGTGGTTGGGAACAGTTTGGGTACTTGGCTCGGGTGTCTCTCCGTCGTTGTGCTCATCGATGCAGGTTTGAGTTGGATAATTTCCACTACAGACTCCGCAGACAGCTCTGCTTTTGCAGTCAGACTTGGGTCCAAACCATTGACAGTTGAAACAACGGAGTGGTTATTTTTCTAGATCCTTAATAAGAGAGCTACCCCACAGTCCGAGTTCCAGGGTAGGTGGAATGGATCCAATGAAGGTGGGAACGACTTCTCTAATTGGTGCCTTGCCTCCGCCCAACTTCTTCTTGGCTTTGGCAACATTGTGGCATTCCTCAATGAAGAAAACTGGCAGTTTGGTTGGATAGTTCTATACCACCGCTTTCTTCTGTTTCCTGGCAGGATCCAGATAGGTGAGGGCGGTTTCCTTGTAGAGGTGTTTTGCGCTTTCTTGGTCTTTTGGGGTGATAATAATATCACCTTTTAAGTTGGGTCTGGCTGTAATCTTAAGGCCAGCGTTAGCAGCTGCCATGGCGGCTATAGCCGCATATGATGGGGCTTCTCCGGTGGAAGGTACCTTGAATTTTGGTAGTTGGGATGAGGCTGACTGTTCAGCAACTGGGACCTGAGTGCTGCTAATGGCAGTGGATTCAGCTAGAAGCTGAGTGAGACACTCATTGCAATTACAATCCTGGGTGTGGACATCTGTGGTTTGGGTGATGACAGGATCTAGTTCCATGGCAGAAACATCTGTCTCTTGAGTGGAGGTGGCTGTAGTCACAGTTTCTTCGAGGCAAGTGTGTGTCTCCATGGGTGAAGGCAGAGTATCCTGTGCAGAGGGCCAGTCCTTCTTCTTTTCTCCGATGACTGGTTGAATTTAGGAGGGTGAAGGTTGTTGTTCAATGGCTGGGACTGCACGAGGGTCCTCATAAGGGAGAGCGTCCCAGTATTCGTACACACACTGTGCACATCAACATGTTGGGCGATCCTCAGGGTCCTTGACCCTCAAGATGACAATGGTGATGTCGACCACCAACACGACCTCTCTATCTGGACAACATTTTCTTCACCCTCCAGACCCTTAAGGACCGTGACTGGGTACAGAAAATTAAAACTATATGTAAGAAAATAATTGCCATTAACGATGGCTAATTTGGATCATTACAAAGAGGCAGGAATATTTCAACTTTCTCCTCTTTACTGGCCCATGAAGAGATGCTCAACCTTGAAGTTAACTGCCACTTTATACTTCGTCCCAGTCTCATGGATAAAAGTCTATAGATTAAACTGTTGATCAACTTCATCCTCAGTCCCCAAGAAAAAGGCACCCTCAGTACAACAGATGGGCTCTAGACCCTCCTGTTAGCAGAGAACCTCACGAACCATGAACAATACGTTAGTGGTATTGCAACCTTCGTCCTTATTGACACTACTGACTACCATAAGAAGTTGGACATCAGCTTGGCTGCTACCTCTAAATTCGAGCGATTTTTAGTTCGAATAAAATTATAAATTTTCTATATGAATTTTGCTCATCCCTACCTGTTACTAACTGCGCAATTACTGGCAGAACGCTGTACTGGTGAAAGAAAAATACGAATAAAAGGAAAGATCAACTACAAAATCAACTACTGAGGGAGCGATCATCTTTAATTAAACTTACCTAAAAGAGAGTTTAGTCCAAAAGTATTATTATTATTATTATTATTATTATTATTATTATTATTATTATTATTATTATTATTATTATTATTATTATTATTATTATTATTATTAATAATAATAATAATAATAATAATAATAATAATAATAATAATAATAATAATAATAATAATAATAATAATAATAATAGATATTCGAATCACCTCACAGTGAATTTGAAGAAATTAAATGTTTAAGGTACCATGAATATCATAGTGGCCAGTTATTCTCAATGATTATGTGACAGTACATCAAAATAAATTTCTTTGTTAAAGAGGTTGAACAACTTTGAAAGTTACTGAGCTATTGTTCAGCTTACATATTCAATTAGATGAAATGAACTTGTTCTAAAAAGCTCTATGCTGTATAAACTAAAAATTCTATTCATTGGTAATACAGTACAAGATATTCTTTCTTTCTATTCATCTTTTCAGAAATCTGGACAATCAAAATCTAGTGGAAAAAAAAGAAACATGTGTCATTATTAGTTGATATTAGTTTAATCCTGATAAAAGGAAGGGAGATTTTACCTAAAAAAATTTACCTACCGACCCCAAGGGCCTAATCGGAAGCCGACACGAAAGGTCTTAAAAATTAAGTATAACAAAGTCAAGGAATATTTAACCTACACTTTAGACGTCATTAAGACTCGGGAGATTGAAGGATAAAGAAAGATTTGGTATTTTTTCCTAACGTTTACCGATTTCCAAGGCAACCCTTTAGCCAAGGGAAGGCCAAAGGCAAAATGTTTCAATATAACTGCAACTTTCGACAAAATTTTCTAAAGTAACGAGGATATTTTTAGGGGAACTGGGGGAATGTGCAATTATTTTTGTACCGGTAAATGCAATCTGCTTTTTATCAATGTCACTGAAAGCAAACATGTGCTGTAGACTATCCGATAGTATTCCTTATTCTTATCGGACTTTAATTGTTTCATCAATGAATGTCTATCTCTCTGCCGCTCTATCTCTCCTCTGAATCATATATAGTATAGCAAGTATATTATACCCAATATAAAATTTTATAAGAACAGTATGTTGCTCATTCAGTGACTCTATCTGATGTTAGAATCTACAAAACACAATCACGTCAAAATGATTGTTAATGATCATTTACACTTAATAACCTATATGAATTCGAGTAATCATTTGAATGTTCCAATAAACTTGATATCTACTAAATGCCTTTTTTTTCAAATTTAAATTTTTTGAGAAATTCGCTTATCTTAAATCTATAACATTCGGGGGGCATTCAAAAGCAAATAGAATATTTTTGGAAACATCGGTCCTCTTTATCAATGAAAGAAAGGAAAAACACAGAATGTGAATTGAATTTTATGTTTAACCTTCTTTATTAGTAACATTCTATTTTCTACCCTGATATGTCATCATCATCATCATCATCACTATTGACCGATACTAGTCCACTGCAGATTAAAGACCTGATATATGTCATTCCATTCCTGTCTATTTATGGTCTTTCCATGGCAATTTATATCAGCTAATTTTCTTAGTTCGTCAATCCATCGTCTTCTCATACTTCACCAGCTTCTTTTGCAATCCCAGGGACCCATTCAGTTATTCTTAATGTCCACCTATTATCTGTCATGCTCATTATATCTCCTACCCATGATCATTTCCTTTTCCTACATGGTATAAAAATATCCTCTACTTTAGTTTCCTCTCGGATCCATGTTGTTTTTTTTCCCCTGTTACTTAGTGTTAATCACATCATTATTCTTTCTAGAGTTCTTTGAGATGTGATTAAGTTATTTGCCGAGGCTTTAGTAAAGCTCTAAGTTTCTGATACATAAGTTAATACTGGTAAAACCAACAAATTTACCACTTTGCTTTATAGAGAAACTGGCCTTTTCATCATCATCATCTTCATCATCTCCTCCTACGTCTATTGACGCAAAAGGCATTGGTTAGATTTGACCAGTCGTCTCTATTCTCCATTCATCAACTCCTACTTCACGCTTCATAGTCCTTGGCCCTGAGGAGACCAGTTAAAAGTTTGGTGAGCTAATCTCTTCGGGATTGGGAAGAGCATTCCCAACCCATCTACATCTACCACTCACCATAATCTCATCCACATAAGAGTTAGTTTTAGTTTCATTTCTAATCCTGTCCTCCCATGTAACTCCCTCTGAGCGTTTTGTTATCAAATCTGTAAAATCTATTGGATATTGTTTCGTTGTCATATCATGACTCATGTCAAACCTGTAACACCGATCTCACTAAACTGATATATAGCATGATTTTTATATGTAATTTCTGTCGATTTGTTTTCAAAATTTTACTTAACCTAGCCATCGTTGGTTTGGTATTTTTGATCTTTAGTTGAATTCCAAGTCTAAAGACCCTGTGATAGAGATCATAGTTACTGAATATTGAAATTATTATACTTCATTAATTCTTTCTTCTTCCAATGATATTTCATCTTCTATTGCATGTTCCGTTGTTGTTATCTCTGTCTTTCTTCTATTTATCTTCAGCCTAATTTCCTGTGATATTTCATGCACTCTGGTAAGCAAGTACTGTAAATCCTGTTGTGTATTGCCAATAAACACAGCATCAACACCTTTTTCTAGGTCAACTAATTTCCTATTACCAATCTAGTTCGATCCTTCTCCACAATCTCAAACTGTTCTCTGCATCACGAAATCCATAACGAGGATAGACAACATAAGTGACAACGTATTTCCCTAGAGTGCTTCACCGTTCACTGAAAATTCATTTGATAGGACTCAACTAACATTAACTTTGCAATTGCTGTGGTCATGAACAGACATAATCAGATTAAAATATCCAAGAGAAACTACATAGTAACGCAGAGCTCTACAAAATTAGCGGGTGCATAGTATCAAAGGCTTTTTCATAGTGCACAAATGCCATTAACCCTGGAAAGGTATGATGGGTCGTTTGTGACCCCTACAGCATTTTCAAAACCTGTTTTTCCCCATAAATCATCAGCTGTCTCGAATATGGAAGTGATCGACCTGCAAGGGGTGACTAGTCTACATGCCATTGTCTGCTTTAGGACTGATTTTCGTCTAACTTCCCTCTTTCCCCGTTTTTTTACCCCCCCCCCCCCCCCCCCGGGGTCGACCTCGACCCTGAATACCTTTTTAGGGGTAAGTGATCAAACAGCAAAGTTATTACATAATTATAAATTGTCGAACAGTGTTGATACTTGTTTGGTTCTTTATAGTTGGAAAGTGTGGGTGGATGGTGTGTCTACCACTTGCATGACATTGGTTTTGGCTTAGATGCCATTTATTGCCATGAGGTCCATTTTCCCTCAAATGCTAATTTCTGATTTTTTTGGGTTGTTTGCAAATTTGATTTTTTTTCTATTTATTTTGAATTTATCTTCAATAATGGCCAGCAGACAGTATTCCCTCGGCATGGATGTCATCAACACACTTCTAATGGAGTTAAAAAGAGATGTTGATGATAATATGGAGCTTGCAACCCCATTCTTCATTCCAAGTGGTAGATTGGGCTGTAAGAGTTGTTGCGGTCTGCGGCCATTTTGTTGACATACCCGAAAGGTAAGTTGGCATATCTCTATATATTCTTGTTCTGTATAGAATTCGTGATATTTTGGTATAATTTAATGCATAAATATCATATTTTATAGGAGATACAATGATTTTCATAAGAAATTTACATTGTGAACTAGGCCGTCAAAAAATGACCTTTAGATCTCGCCCCTGTTATAACAGTAAATTACATCTTAGTGCACATTTTATTATGTATTTCTGTTCTAGGATAATATGAGTTTATTCTATAAAAAAATTAGCCTCTTCCTATTTCATTTGGGTACCCAAAAAAATTCATGAAATTTGGACAAATTTTTTGGGCCAAAAAAATTTACCCTTTTTTTCTCTTTCCAGATCTTGACTTCTATGGGTCCAACTCATTTCCAGCAATTACACGCTGTTGCTTTGCCATCTAAGAAGGTGTCCCTAAAGGGATTTATGTGTATATGTATATTTCTATTTTTTGTGAATATTTACGTCATGTCTTTTATTTTGTATACTTAAATTTTTAATATATTTCCAATAAATAGTTATTTTGTAGATGGGTATCATTTATATTTTCAGTAATTTTTAGCATTCTTTGAAGTATTTTTAGCAAGTCAAACAATACAGATTGATGCATAACTAAATTTTTCCTGAATTTTTTTTCGGAGTCGGGGCCGTTCACGACCGAGTATACCCTTAAAGGGGTGTCCGAGTAGCCTACCTATCCAGGGTTAAAATAAGAATTTTATATTCTTCATATTGCCGCAAAATATGTCCCAAAAGGAAAATTTCGTTAATACAGCTTCTGCATTTTCTTAATCCTGCTTGACCATCTCTCAGTTTTTTTTTTTTTTTATAAATCTTTCTCCCTAGTCTTTTTAGAATGAGCATACTATATATTTTCATGCAATCAGTCAGGTATAATTTTTCCCCATTTACACCAACATTCGTAATTTCCATTTATCAGGTTTCGCCTCTCCACATCATATTCTACAAAATAACCTTGCAAGTATTCTGGGGGTCACTTAATTTTCTGCCAATATCCCCTCAGCAGTTAATTCATCTTATCCCGGGGCTTTCCATCCCTTGAAGTTTTTAATGATACCTACGAGTTCAAACACACTAGATTCATTCAAGGGCCCATCAAGGTTTTCCTCAGCCTCCGGTATATCAATCAATGTATTCCCTTTTTATATCCTATTCATGACCTCATTGAAGTGTTCAATCCAACTTAGCCTTTCTTCATCTTCTTTTAGTATTACAGATTCATCTCTTATTTTTAACTGTATATGCATCTTCTTTGCCCAGTAGAGGTTTTATTAACAATTCTATGAGCGATTCTTACACTATAGCCACACCTTGAATTGAAAGCATTGTCAGCCTCATCTGCTTTTCTGTCTAAATATTCTCTCCAGTCATTCCTGCCTTTTCCTTTGACCTCAGTAGCCATTCTGGAATACTTAGCATTACTTTCTTGAAAATTTTCATAAATTAATTTCTGTTTTTCTATACTTTTTTTAGTATCATACCTATCATTTGCTATCCTTGGGTTTCTGCTTTTAACAGTATGTCCAAAAACTTCACTACCAACTGACTGATATGTGTTCTTAATATCAGACTATTCTTCATCATTTGTCTGCTCTTGCTCTCCTAAAGTGTTTAAGACTGCAAATCGATTCCTACATTCAATTGTAAATGTTTCTCTCTGCTCATCTTATAGAGGCTTTGTTATACCAAACCAAGGTATTCTAAAGACATTTCTTCTGTGTGCTTTTAGTTTTAGTTTTCAGAGAGGCAACGAGGAGCTGATGATCACTACCGACCTCTGCATCTCTATAGCTTCTTACAGTTCTCAGAGTCGTCCTTCTCGCTTTATTAAGAGTAATAGGATCTATTTGCCTTTTTTAATTGCCACATTGTGAAGTCCACGCACATCTGTGTATGCCATTGTGCTGAAAAAGCGTACCTATAATATCAAGAATGTTTATTGACCAAAAAATTATAAAATGTGTTCGATTTTCATTTACAGCTTCGCCAAACCCTCAACACTCTTCACATTCTCTAAACCTTGATTATCCCTTTCAACTTTAGCATTTAAGCCACAAATCCCAAATTTCATATCCCTCTCTGGGATCTCATCGATTATACTCTGCAGTTCATAGTATTCATCTCTCACTTCTTCAGGGGAATCATTTGTTGGTGCATAGCAAACTATAATGTTCATATTACACTGCTTTGAATTTACTTTTCAAGTATTAATCTACTATTTACAGTTCTCCACTATTTATGCTTTTCTTCTTACAACTTCATCTGTTCTTCCTGAGTATATATATATATATATATATATATATATATATATATATATATATATATATATATATATATATATATATATATATATATAGTCTAATATTTCCTTACCAAATCCCTTACAACGTGTTTCACTTAGAGCCAAGATATCCAAACTATATTTCATAAATTAATTCTCCACTGATCATGGTATTTTACTTTGCGTAATTTTGTTGAGGTTACTAACAGCTCTCCATCTTATGCTTATCGGATTTTTTATTTTTTATTCTCATTTTTCTATCTCATGTCATGGGGCAACACTTGCTGCCTGTCCTAAGTGCGTATATTAATTAACAATCTCTACAAGTTGGTCCATAACCCAAATTTGTTGTATCTACATTTTCATTGAACATTATCTGATATTCCTTTTCAGTCCTATATTTCTGCTTTGTCCATTAAAATTTCCTATCATCTTTTTTAACTCTTTCCATGACTCACTAAACAAATCTTAAGATGTTAAGGCATTCTCCATTAATATTAAATCCTACATTTTCCCAATATTTTTTTTTTCAAAACCTCTAGGCATGCTGTCTAACTCTTTTATCTATTTGTATGTAGTTTTAGGATTGTTGTACTTCCTGTATAGATATCCTAACATAGGATTCATCTATTCCTTGTCTTTGAATTACTTTCATTACTGCTGAAGTTTTTATAAAATAAAAAGCTCTCTCATAATCTATAAATGCCATACATATTGGTTTGTAATTACAGGGATATGGTCAGTTGTTGAGTATCCAATTCTAAAGGCTACCTTCTCTCTTGGTTGATTAAAGTACAGCTGTCTTTCTATTCGCCCTAATATGATCTTTGTAAATATTTTGTATATTACTTAGATTAAATTTATATAGCGACAATTTCCAAGTCTTCTGTGTTTCTCATTTTGTGATTAAGTATAATGATAAAGATTTTCCAAGACCTAGTTATAGAGCATCCTTGCACACATAGTGTTATACTATTAAGAAATCTTCATCTATTAATAAATCAACTGTTACACAATCTCCTGCTGCTTTGCCACTCTTTATACTTTTAATACTTTCTTTACTTCCCCTACTGTTAGTTTTGGTAACAATTCAGGTACTTCATTATTTCTATTGGCAAAGTTATTTCTTATATCACTATCGTAAAACATTCTTTTGTAATCATCTGTGATTTACATTCCATCTGTTTGGTTGATGATATTTATATGTTCATCCTTTAAAGAAACCATTCGTTAACACCTTGTCACAAGTCCTCTTTTCCTATATTTGATGCTTCTTCCTTTCTTTGGTGTTTCCCAAAATTTGGTCTGATTATGTTTATAGTTGTGTGGGGTTTTTGTTTTGTTTATTGTTTTGGATAGTTCTGCTAATTTTTCTTTTTTAATCTCTCGTGGATGTTATCACCATTTCCAAGCTTTCCCTTATTTTTTGTTATTTCCTGGAAGTTTTCTTTGATTTTGATTATGAAATTTTCCACACATTAGTGATTCCAATATAAATGTTGTTAAACTACTATTAATTTATTCTTTACTTGTTTCCATTTCATCATGTAAGTGGGAATAGCCTACCTATTTTTTTATTGTTTAAGTGAACTCATAAAATTTTACACTTAATACATGAGTGTTTGCTTTATTTCTTTAAACTATTTTTTCTTATTCTCTCATTAGCTTGAAACAAACTTAGCTTCTCACCATTTTATGGTAGCTTGACTCTAACTTATTTAACACTTTCATCTTTAACTAAATCATCTTTTCACTGAAAATAAAACCTATGCCTGTTTTAATTCTCTTTTTTTATGTAAAAACAATGTGTTCATAAATTCAAGATAGTTTCTTTTAGCGAATTCTACAAGCATGTCTCCTATGTCATTCCTTATGCTTACTCCAAATTCACATACTGCTAATGGTCTTTTTTTTTCTTTTGACCAAATTTAGCATTGAAATCACCAAATAAAAAATGAATTTATTCTTTTTTTTATAGATATCCCCAGATCTTCATTGAAAATTTCTATTTCGTCCTCTGTATAGGTTGCTTTTGGTGAAGTTGTTTCAATGCTCTTCAGTTTATCTTATTTATTTAGTGTGATAAATATCCATGCAATTCTATGACTTGTACTAAAAAAACATTTGTATTACATGCAAGATTATATTAATAAGAAAACCCACTTTATTTTCTTTATTCTTTACATGTCATCCTAAGCAAAATATATGGCACTTTTTAACTCTATAATAGATTTATCAGACCTCTAATTTCAATACGTTTTATTATTTACTAATCTATTTTTTCAGCTGTTTTAGTAACAAAGCAAAACATTCTTCCCTGGTCAGGGTCCTGACGTTCTATGCTGTAAGGTTCAGTTTCCAAAGCTGGCCTATTCAAGCCCAGGTATTTTTAGCACCCAATGCAGCGGGACCTGACTGCTTGTCACCTTGGGCAATTGTTTCACTGCCTTTGGGGCTTGGTCGAGTGCTTGGTCCTAGCTTGAAACTAATAGACGAGAGTGATTAGGAGTGGTAGGTAAATCAGTTCATGTTTTGCAGATGATACTGCACTACTTGCGTTATCGAAGGAGAAGCTAGATTGATTAGTGAAAGCAACCGAGTTAGTGAATGTGTGCGAAACGATGCTGAGCTTGAGGAAAGGTGCCCACTCCTGAATCCGTGTGTCGATGTACAATTGTATTCAGCCACGGCAGAGAGATGTCGTCGTTTCCGGGCAGACCAGGCATCAGACTGTCGATTAAAGGCGTGCGCCAGAGGCATGTGGTCTGTGCGAATGACGAAGGGCGTTCCTTCTAAGAAATGGCGAAAGTGACGGACAGCCAAGTGCACCACCAGAAATTTTCTATCGAAGGTAGAATAACCCGATTCTGCCTTGGACAGTTTTCTGTTGAAGAAGGCCAATGGGCGGGGTGAGCCGTTGACCACCTACTCCAATACTGCACCAATAGCGACGTCGCTGGCATCGGTGGAGAGAAGGAGAGGGGTATGTGGGATAGGAAAAGTGAGAGCCGCAGCAGTTGATAGGGCCTTCTTTCCATAGCAGAAGGCTGCTTCTTGAAGAGGACCCCACTTCAGGTCCTTTGGCTTACCCTTGAGGGAGGCGTAGAGGGGAGCAAGAGTAGCGGCAATGGCTGGCAGAAAACGGTGATAATAGTTGATCATGCCCAAGAATTCCTGCAGAGCTTTGACGGTCGAGGGGATGGGGAAGCTCTGAACGGCTGCTACCTTCTCAGGGAGGGGGTGGACTCCTTCAAGAGTGATGCGGTGCCCTAAAAACGACACTTCGTTGGCGCCAAAGGTACACTTGTTGTACCAGACTACAAGGCTGTTTTGTTGCAGGCGGTCGAGCACGATGCGCAGGTGACGGAGGTGTTCCTCTTTTGAGGAGGAGAACACAAGTATGTCGTCCACATAACATACACAGAAAGGGAGGTCCCCTAAGATGCCATCCATGAGACGTTGAAACGTGGCTCCAGCATTAAGAAGGCCAAAACAGGAGTAATTGAAGGTGTATGTACCAAACGAAGTGGTGATGACGGTCTTGGGGATGTCTTCTGGGTTCATGCACCTGATAATACCCCTTCAGGAGGTCGAGCATAGAGAAAACCTTTGCTTTGTGCAGGTAGGAGGTCACGTCGGCAATGTTTGGGAGGGGGTAGTGATCAGGTTCTCTTTGCATGTTCAGACGCCTGTAATCCCCGCACGGATGGAGGGAGCTGTCTTTCTTCAGAACGATGTGTAAGTGTTACGACCATGGGCTGGAGACCTTTTGGCAAAGGCCCATTTCCTCTATTTCGGCGAATGTCTGTTTGGCGGCTGCCAATCGTTCTGGTGCCAAACGTCTGAATTTTGCAAAGACTGGGGGTCCCGTTGTCTTGATATGGTGATAAATACCGTGCTTGGCAGGAACCGTGGTCGTTTGGCGAAGTTCTGGATGGAAAACTTCTGGGTACGACGTTAGGAGGTGGGCGTAGGCATCCGTGGGTGCGCTAATGTGGAGAGCGAGGTTAGAAGGGGCGGGTTGAAAAGATGTCGACAAGTACGAATCTGTGTTGACCAATCGTCGGTGGGCGACATCGACCAGAAGGTGGAAAGGAGAGAGGAAATCCGCACTGAGGATTAGCAATGTGACGTCAGCAACGAGAAACTTCCAATTGAATTTACCGTTTCCGAACGATAATGTAAGGTTCTCGTAACAGTAGATGGGTATCGCAGATCCGTTGGCAGATACCAAGCGAACGTCGGCAGATGTAGACAGACTACGTCGTGTCTTGAACAGTTTCCTTGGCAAAAGAGAACGACAAGCACCCGTGTCTACCAAAATCGCACGCCTGTTCCTGCATCGTGTAAAAAGAAAAGATTAGAAACACGGGAGGCGACCGCCACAAGCGATGGCCTACTTACACGTTTTTTGGCCACTGACAATCTTTGACACATTTCTTTGCAGTTGCCCTGAATCTGAAGTGGTAGTAGCCAAACTGCGGCGGATGGTAGGTAGCAAGTGGTTGTAGAAGTCGTTTGTTGGGGCGCGAGCTATTGGTGGGTGGTGGGCGGCTGTGTCGCTGCTTCAGCTTGTCACAGTGCAGGCGTGTATGTCCTACGGCATTCATGTCAGCTTCGGTTGACGTTGAATAGGCATCCCCTTCGTCAGGGGTGGAGGCGTTGATGGAGGTCTTGAAGTGGCTGTCCATAAGCGCATCGGCTTTGGTCATCAAGTCCTTTATGGGTTAACTATCGACATTGGGTATGGCAGCAAGTATAGATCTAGATAAACGGCGTATCCAAAAGGGCACGAAGTAGATTCACCTCACGAGGAGAGCCGTCTGCGGCAGGTTGAAGGCGAGCGATACTAGTCATTTCCCTGAGGGCAAGCGAAGCCCTTTGGTCCCCCAATGGTTGTTGCGAGAGCTGAAAAAGCTTTGCTACACAGGCCGCTGGAGACGGCGAGTACTGCTGCAGAAGATATGTTTTGAGGGCGTCATACGCTATTGGGGTGTCTCCTTGTTCACAAAGCCAATTAGATATTTCCAGGAAGGTGTCCTCGGGTATCGCAGCGAGAACATAATCTGCTTTGGTGGTTGAGCGAGTCATGCCCTTGATGCAAAACTGGACTTCTGCGTGCTGAAACCACACAAACGCCTTTCCGCTGGCGAACGGTGA
>NC_090730.1:109791547-109794047 GCF_036898095.1 Palaemon carinicauda | reverse complement strand
TAAGGATAAATTATTTTTTATCACTGCATTTTGGAACCTCATGTTTTTCATAGAGAAATTAATAAATGATATGCTATAGAATCTACAGGTAAAGAATTGAATAACTTTAACAATTGAATTTACCCTTACATGAATCAGAAAGTGTCATGACTCATATAAAACACCAATGCAAATAGCTATCAAATATTTCTAAACTTTTATTACCGCTGTTCTTACAACCTATCCAATTTATTAAAGCATTCACTTTCTGTACTGTTAAGAAGTAGAATTATTCAAATAAAAACCTAAAAAATATACCTATTATCTTAAATTAACTTATTTGCGTAAACTGAAGGAAGTTTTAGTTACTATGCATAACATATACAAAATTGGAAACAATAAATGATACACAAAGAAGAAAGACGGAAAACTTTAGGTATCGACTCCCTCACTCAGTCTCCTTTAATTGCCTAACATACTGCTATCACCAATACACATCCATCAACTTTCCTCACCATTACCATCACCATTGTTTCACTACAGCGAACTTCCGCGAAAGCGGAATATTGACTGAAACAACTTTCCTACTTGGTGGCCTGAAGTCGAAAAACAAAGTTGTTTCCTTTTAATGACTTTCGAAACTAAAAAACAAAAAACAAAAGTTTTGGTTAAAGGCGCCGATGCACTAGTTAACTTCAGGAAAAGTTAGTTTGTAGCTCCTTCGTATTCCTGAGATTTGCTAAGCATAGAAAAAGAAAAAAAAAAAAAGAGCAAAAGTAAATATAGATCAGGATCTATAGACTAAATTTGAAACTTTTCACAATATACACGAATAAATCACCTATAGACAGGCATTCTTTAGAGTAATACCATACTAGAAGTCACACAAGATAATAAAAAATATTACAGGAAGGAACTAAATTGCTTTATATGACAAATCACTGGAAATATAAACAGATGGAATATAATTATAGATAAATGCAAAACCCGTATGTTTCTAGTAAATATATGGCAATTGAAGGACCTCCTATGAAACCTCACTTGGCTTACAACTTACAGTATTGTATTTTACGAATTGTCCTCTTTTAGGGAACAGGTAAAAACTTTCTATGCTCGAACATAATGTATACTACATATACGTAACCAGATTATGGTACATATAGCAAAGAGCATGATAAATAAGAAAAATAAAATAATGTTAAAAATGTAAAAAATTCTCGTCTTATGAGATTCCTGTGCACTATTTTCTATTTTATTTATCTGTCTACCCACACGCACACATTCAAACATATATCTAGCTGCTAACTCATTTTCTACACCCGTTCTCACTCTCACCATCTCGTTCCTAACCCTATCTACTTGAGATACACCAGCCATGCTCCTTAGACACTTCATCTCATACACATTCAATTTCTGTCTCTCCATCACTTTCATTCCCCACAACTCCGATCCATATATCACAGTTGGTACAATCACGTTCTCATATAGAACTCTCTTTACTTTCATGACCAACCCTCTATTTTTTACTACTCCCTTAACTGCCTCCAACACTTTGCAACCTTCATTCACTCTCTGACGTACATCTTCTTCAACTCCACCATTTATTGCTACAACAGACCCCAATTACTTAAACTGATCCACCTCCTCAAGTAACTCTCCATTCAACATGACATTCAACCTTGCACCACCTTCCCTTCTCGTTCATCTCATAACCTTACTCTTACCCACATTAACTCTCAACTTCCTTCTCTCACACACCCTTCCAAATTCTATCACTAGTTGGTCAAGCTTCTCTTCTGTGTCTGCAACCAGTACAGTATCATCTGCAAACAACAACTGATTTACCTCCCCTTCATGGTCATTCTCGTTTACCAGTTTTAATCCTCGTCCAAGCACTCGAGCATTCACCTCTCTCACCACTCCATCAACTTACAAGTTTAACAACCATGGCGACATCACACATCCCTGTCTCAGCCCCATTCTCACCGGAAACCAATCACTCACTTCATTTCCTATTCTAACACATGCTTTACTACCTTTGTAGAAACTTTTCACTGCTTGCAACAACCTTCCACCAACTCCATATAACTTCATCATATTCCACATTGCTTCCCTATCAACTCTATCATACACTTTCTCCAGACCCATAAACGTAACATATACCTCCTCACCTTTTGCTAAATATTTCTCGCATATCTGCCTAACTGTAAAAATCTGTTTCATACAACCCCTACCTCTTCTAAAACCACCCTGTACTTCTAAGATTGCATTCTCTGTTTTATTCTTAATCCTATTAATCATTACTCTACCATACACTTTTCCAACTACTCAACAAACTAATACCTCTTGAATTACAACACCCATGCATATCTCCATTACCCTTGTTTAGTGGTACAATACATGCACAAACCCAATCTACTGGTACCATTGACAACAAAAGACACATATTAAACAATCTCACTAACCATTCAAGTACAGTCTCACCTACTTCCTTCAACATCTCAGCTCTCACACCATCCAT
>NC_090730.1:109764047-109784047 GCF_036898095.1 Palaemon carinicauda | reverse complement strand
TACACTTCTCTGGTCATCATGACTTTTGGTCATTAATTTGAAATATATAATTAATAATCTTATCCAGATAGATTATCTTACTCAGGGTTATAGAAAAAAAAACCTTTCAGTTAAGCTTGCATAAGAGCGTACACACACATACACACACACACACACACACACACACACACACACATATATATATATATATATATATATATATATATATATATATATATATATATATATATATATATATATATATATATGTATGAATATGTGTGCGTGTGCGTGTGCGCGTGTGTGTCTGTGTGTGCGTGTCTATTAATAATAAGTAATATTTCCGAACAAAGAGCTTGGTTAAAGAGAAGAATAGTTACTTCTAAAATTATCTTGTTTATATGGACAATTAGACGTGGTCACACGAGGCTAATCAGTAGTACATCAAACACTCCTACACACATTGCGCCATTCACACCCTATATCGACTCGGTCTTGGGCTGCCAGTATTAAGACCCTTGTTTCTCAATCCATCTTTCCTCTATGTGTAGAAACCTTTATTGTGCTTCCTCTCCAATTTTTCATAGATTGCTATCTCTAAATTACACATCATTTTTACCAGACTGTTAATTTCTATTCTTATTACATGTCTGAACCATCTCAAAGTCCTCTGACCTATCATTTCACATATCTACAGTGTACCAACCTTTATACAAATTCAGTCACAAAGCTCAAAATTTCTTAACCTACTAATTCTTATTTCAAAACGTAAGATACACAAATAACTCATCTTTTCAGTTTAATCTAACTTCGTTCTCAATATTCCTTCTCTCTTTACTTTTCTATAAGAGAGTTGGCTCAATAAACCCTTCAAACATCGTCACCTTTACTTCCACAGCCATGTCTCTTACCTACTTTTAAATTAACCTTGTTAGTCTTAAACATTTTTAGGAATCAACCACTTCCATTGTTCTAATGTACTCCTTAATCCATCTTCCTCAATCTCTTTTACTTTTAATTCCATCCTTACTCTGGCTTACATTTACGATTAATCAGAACCTCTTGCAAACACTTCATAAATCTCTTAGAAGACTATAGTTTCTCTTTACTGTTGCCAATCAGCAGTTTATCCTTTACTAGCACTAGCCATTCCACATCTAATTCACACTTTTTTACATAAATCCATTAATACGACTAAATCCACTGTCCATTCTCTGACTTCTTACATTACTGTCGTTAAGACTTAACACTTCTTTATCTCAAACTCAGTTTCATACCAAACCAGTAACTCTTCCCTCTCTATACTCTATTCTAAAATATGCTTTATTTTTTGCATAGGAATATTTCGATTGATCTCTTTCCCTTATTACATATACCATTTATTCCGAATGCCAGATACACAAACTCATCTCTCTCTCTCTCTCTCTCTCTCTCTCTCTCTCTCTCTCTCTCTCTCTCTCTCTCTCTCTCTCTATATATATATATATATATATATATATATATATGTGTGTGTGTGTGTGTGTGTGTGTGTGTATGTGTGCTCTCTCTCTCTCTCTCTCTCTCTCTCTCTCTCTCTCTCTCTCTCCCTCTCTCTCTCTCTCTCTCTCTCTCTCTCTCTCTCTCTCTCTATATATATATATATATATATATATATATATATATATATATATATATATATATATATATATGTGTGTGTGTGTGTGTGTGTGTGTATGTGTGCTCTCTCTCTCTCTCTCTCTCTCTCTCTCTCTCTCTCTCTCTCTCTGAGTTGTATTTGTGTGCCGGTGAAGTGAACACTTGTGCGTCCCTAAAAATATCCTGATTTAACGCGGATAACAAAAAGGCTATCGAGTGAAATATAGCTACAAGTTCTCGTGAATAGTCGGTGATTAGTTTGAGGGCAGAAAAGTGGGATAAAACGTCGGCATAGGATAGTTATCTTGTGAATTAATAAAAATCTGATCAAGATGGCATTGTATAACACAGGCAACTCGTGGAGAGACATCGCTGGAGTCAGCAAAAGCAAATTCATTGAGTTGGCGAAACAGGAGCTCGACCGATTGACAACAGATGTCCCTAGCAACTCCAACCAGTGTGCCGGAAAAATATTTGCAGACATATTGAAACAATATGATTCAATAGACTGGAACAAATCTGCGGAAAACATCAGTAAAATAATTGAAGAAATTCCAAAGAAGATCCAAGTGATATAGAGACTTATAAAGAAAGTCTACATCATTCAACACATTCCATCAAAGAACAATAACACGTCCAATATGGTGAATATGCTGATTGATGCATTGGGAAAAAGAATGCCAAAAATGTGTAATACATGTAAGATATGGTATTCCATTAATAATCCTCAACAACTGATTAGAAAATGTAATGCCTGTAATGTTCCAACACACCCCACATGTGCTGAAATACAGCAAAAAATAAAAAATAGAGACACAAAGGTATTCTGCTCAACATGCTTCTTCTGGATAGAAAATATAATTAAGTCGAGACTAAAGCTGCAAATAGTCAAAGAAGAAGAAGAAGAATAAGAAGAAGAAGAAGAAGAAGAGAAAAATGAACAGGATATGTGTAAGGATGCAGAGGAAATCATTGATATAACTTATGATGCCATCCAACAACATACTTATGAAGAAATAAATTATCAGATGGAAACAAATAATAGACCCAAGACACTCTACCCGGACCTACATACTTTTAGGGAAGAGCAAGAACAAGAAAAAAAAAGAGAAGAAAGATATAGTCTGTAATAGGCTGAAAAGAGGGAATTGCAAATTTGGCGAAAGATGCTACTAAACGCATCAAAAGATATGCCATAATTATGAAATATATGGTAAATGTGCGTATTTAGACGGATATGGAGACGAATGCAGAGATCTCCATCCAAAAATATGCAAAAACCTAAAAAAAGGAAAAGGATGCAGTTTCAACAAAAAATGTCGATATATGCATCCTGCAACTATGAATGAGAGTAAGAAAACTCAACAAACTGAAAAGAAAAACAAAAATGAAACAAAAAAAGAAACAAAAAAGCAGGCCGCGTATATACCGCACTATGCCCCAAAAAAGGCCTTTCAACCCAAATCTCCACAAATAGAGCCCAACTACAAAGAATGCATCTATAATGCGAGGGGTTGATGCAGATATGGGGATAATTGCAGGTTTACACACACAAATAAGTAGGCTATGAAGGCGAAAGAACAAATATTATGGAAAAGTTGGATTTTGTAATGGCAGAATTCCGAGAAATGAAGAAAAGAACATCATATCAGAACAGGAAGGAAGCATGGGAGAATCCATATTATTACCAAGATTAAATAATGGGAATGAAACACAAACCATAATAGTGATGAATGCATAGGGTTTAGTCACGAGTAACTCTAAAAGGAAAATAGAGTTCCTAGAAGAACTAACCCAAATTGAAAAAATAGATATATTAAATATAAATGAAACATGGTATTCCCAAGAGACTGGCAGTGATGACCAGATGAAGGGTTTCCAAACTTATAGATCAAACAGAAAAAATAGGAATCAAGGGGGAACCGCAATATATGGAAGAGATATAAATCAAGGAAAAGTCTGTGAAAAATACAGCAACACAGAATGGGAATTGATTGCGGTAGAATTTGAATTTGAAAAACCAGTGAATATTGTAGTTTACAGACCCCCAAATACTAAGGAGGTTGACATAATAATAGAAAAAATAGATGATATATGAAGAAACCATAAAGACTGGAATATACTCCTATCCGGAGATTTTAACTTTCCTTTCGTGGATTGGAAAGAACGGATAGAAGAAAGTGGTTGTATGTATACATATAAAAAAGAGAGTAATAGTAGCGCAGAAGATAAGAGGCAATTTGAAAAGCTTCAAGATATGCTATTAGAGCATAATATGCAAGAAATAAACCACATTCCAACAAGAAAGGAAAATGTCCTAGATCTAGTATTTGTGAATGAGGTGAATTATGTTAAAGAAATAATAGTGTATAACACGGGAATTTCAGACCACAATGTCATAGAATTGATAGTTCATTCCAAAGCAAGTGATCACAGAATTAATAAAAGCACAAAACTTTGGGAAGGATATGGAAAATATAATTTTTCTAATAAGAATATAAAATGGTCAGAAATAAATGAAGAACTGAATAAAGAATGGAAAAATTTATTTATAAGTGATAATGTACAGGTAAATACGGACATACTGTACAAAATACTGGAAAAAATTGTTGAAAAATATGTACCGAAAAAAAAAAACAATAAACAAAAGACGTGCATACCAAGAGACAGAAGGATCTTATTTCAGAAAATTAGAAAGTGGAAGAAAAATCTTGCAAAAGAAAAAAATGTGTGGAAAATGAGGAAAATAAAATGTAAGATAGAAAATGCAGAACAAAAGATTATACAGTCGAAAGAAAATGAAAAAAGGGACTTAGAAGAAAGGACACTTCAAAATATAAAAAGATACCCCAAAGTACTTTACTCCCTTGCAAAAAAGATGAATAAAGGGAGATTAGAATTAGGCCCTCTAAGAATTGAAGGACGGCTAACGAATGAAAAAAAGGAAATATGCAACATATTAGCAGAAAAATATAAGAGTGAGTTCACGCCAAGAACTGCGAATGAGAATAATGAAACAGAAATGAGAGAAGAAAATGTTGAATATCTAACGGATATAGATATTAATGAAGCAGATATTGTCACGGCTATAAACGAAATTAAAAATGGATCGGCAGCCGGACCAGATGGAGTTCCAGCGATTTTGTTAAAAAAAACTGCAAACACTATCGCGAAGCCGCTTGCAATACTGCTAAGACAGAGTGTAGATATGAGCGAGATATATGTTAAACATAAATTAGCTTATATAACCCCTATCTTCAAAAGTGGATCAAGACTAGAGGCAAGCAATTATAAACCTGTTAGTCTAACATCACATATTATGAAAGTGTATGAGAGGGTAATAAAAAAGAAAATAATGAACCATTTGGTCAAAATTTATTTGTTTAATATGGGTCAACACGGTTTCGTACCTGGAAAAAGTACACAGACTCAACTGATAGCACACTATGAAAACATATACAAAAATATGATAAATGAAAAAGACACAGATGTGATCTATCTAGATTTTGCAAAAGCCTTTGACAAGGTACACCATAACATATTGGAGAAAAAAATGAGAAAGCATAATATTGTTGGAAAGATAGGAAAATGGGTAAAAGAATTCCTGCAAAACAGAAAACAGATAGTGGTTGCAAATGACGAGAAAAAAGATGAAGCCCAGGTAATATCGGGTGTGCCCCAAGGTACGGTATTAGCTGCACTGCTGTTTGTTATTATGATCTCAGACATAGACTGTGATGTTGAAAACTCCGTAGTGAGAAGTTTCGCCGATGACACAAGAATAAGTAGAGAAATTACTTGTGATGAAGATAGGAACTCACTACAAAGAGATCTAAACAAAATATATGAATGGGCGGAGATAAATAGGATGGTATTTAACTCCGATAAATTCGAATCAATAAATTATGGAAACAGAGAAGGAATGGTGTATGCATACAAGGGACCTAATAATGAGACAATCACAAACAAGGAAGCAATTAAAGACCTTGGTGTAATTTTAAATAGGAATATGTTATGCAACGACCAAATAGCAACACTGTTGGCTAAATGTAAAGCAAAAATGGGAATGTTATTCAGACACTTTAAAACAAGAAAAGCTGAACACATGATTATGCTTTACAAAACTTATGTGCGTAGTACACTCGAGTACTGCAATGTGATATGGTACCCACACTACCAAAAGGATATTGCGCAAATAGAGAGTGTACAAAGGTC
The DNA here is from genome assembly GCF_036898095.1 of Palaemon carinicauda. Taxonomy (NCBI): domain Eukaryota; kingdom Metazoa; phylum Arthropoda; class Malacostraca; order Decapoda; family Palaemonidae; genus Palaemon; species Palaemon carinicauda. The sequence continues at coordinate 109,778,218 of NC_090730.1, read as the reverse complement.
CTATACTGCTAGAATAGAAGAAGTTAAGGACCTTGACTAATGGGAAAGACTGCAATTTTTAAAACTATCCAGTCTAGAAAGGAGAAGAGAACGCTACATGATAATACAAGCATGGAAGCAAATAGAAGGAATTACTGAAAACATCATGGAGCGTAAAATATCAGAAAGAGCAAGCCGAGGTAGATTAATAGTGCCAAAAAATATTCCAGGTAAACTGAGAAAGGCGCACAGGACATTAATCCACTACGCACCAGCATCGATAATGCAGCGACTATTTAATGTGCTGCCAGCTCATCTAAGAAACATACCAGGATTGAGCATAGATGTGTTTAAGAATAAGCTCGATAAATACCTAAGATGCATCCCAGACCATCCAAGACTGGAAGATGCAAAATACACCAGAAGATGCATTAGCAACTCTCTGGTGGATATACGAGGTGCCTCACACTGAGGGACCTGGGGGAACCCAAACAAAAAATAAGGCAATATATATATATATATATATATATATATATATATATATATATATATATATATATATATATATATATATATATATATATATATCAACACAAAATCGTGTTCCAATAGAAACAAATTTCTACCTCATACTTGGGATCGAACGCTAGCCCCTTCTAATGAAAGGCCAGGTCGAAACCAACCATGTCACGAGAGGCCATAACAGATATCGGAACCTGACGCTACCCAGCTGTCCGAGGATTTACCTGGCGAGACATCAGTCTCTTACCAACGAGTTTTACCCAAATCCCGGCCCACCACGTGACACAATTGGTAGTAATTCATTCAAATTACCCCTAATGAGTCAATATGGATAAATATCAACATAACATCGTGTTCCAATAGAAATAAATTTCTATCTCATACTTGGGATCGAACGCTAGCCCCTTCTAATGAAAGGCCAGGTCGAAACCAACCATGCCACGAGAGGCCATACCAGCTATCGGAACCTGACGCTACCCAGCTGTCCGTTGAATTTGTATGAGTAAATGTTTTTATGTTGACCAGGCTGACATGAGTCTTTTTATAGTTTATATACGACATGTTTGTTTTTGACGTTGGTAATAGTTTATATAGTACATATCTGTTTTGACGCTTTTAATGTCTTTAGAATGATTTATTGTTAAAATATTCTCATCATTTACTTTTTCCTTATTTCCTTTCCTCACTGGGGTATTTTTCCCTAATGAAGCCCTTGGGCGTTTAGCATCTTGCTTTTCCAACTAGGGTTGTAGCTTGGTTAGTAATAATAATAATAATAATAATAATAATAATAATAATAATAATAATAATAATACTTCTGTTTGTGAGATTTTCCTCTTCATACCTTATCATCATAATTTAAAACCTAAGGCAAATAAGATTATCAATAAGAATGAGATAACTTTTTTTTTCTATAATACTCAAATTATACGGAATAAAAAATATGAAAGCCGTTGAAACTTCAAAGATAAAATCAGAACTGAAACAAATGGCATATAAAATAAATCGTAACGATTTAGGGTTTAAGGTTTAAAGGCCACTCATGAATGGCAGAGGCAGGGACAGTGATATTCCCCTATCAAATTGAACAATGCCCAAAAGACTGACCATATATACATATTATCTGCGTCCAACCCCGCTCTTCACCCAAGTTTTAAGACCAAGGAAGGCCAGGTAATGGCTGCTGATGACTCAGCAGATAGGCCTATAAGCTGCCCCCTACACCTCCCCCACCCCTTATCCTTAGCTCACAAGGATAGTGAGATAGCACCGACCAAAGAAACTAACGAGTGGGAGCGGGATTCTAACCCCAGTGTGACGTTCACCAGTCAGGGACGTTACCACATCGACCCCCAAAACCCTGAAGTAAAAACATTGTAGGCTTAGAAAACGAATAACCCTAACTTGATCAATACTGGAATGAGTTTAGAGCAAAATATTAAGAAAGTTAGTATAATTTTGGTAATCATATGATATCGTATGATAGTTATTGTGTACAAATTATAATTGGTCACATAATAATCGTGGCTGTCAAAAGCCAGCGGCCCAGTGCACTCTGTCTCTCTTTACCATAGAACCACCTAGCTGATAGGTTTTGACGGTACCTCATTAGGTAGTTGGATCGGTAAAACTTCAAAAGTTCAAACTGACAGCAAATATTCAATGTTAAACAGGCTAACATAAGTCTCTTTATTATAATTTATATATGAAAGGTCTTGCTTTAATGTTCTCACTGTTATTTCCTTATTTCCTTTCCTTACTGGACTATTTGTCCATGTTGGAGCCCTTGGGCTTAAAGAATCTTACTTTTCCTACGAGGGTTGTTGCTGAACTAGTAATAACAACAACAATAACAGATTTGTGGCGTCTGGCATAGGTTAATGGAGACGTCCATTATCTATCTGTGGTGGAAATTTTGTCAAACTCCGTCAATTTGTTTTGGCGTTATCTTTAAAATGTCGAAAAATACAAATTCGGATAATCTTCAAGATCTAATGTGGTCGTCCATGACCTAAGATCTGCATGTGGTGACAATTTCGTCAAAGTCCGTCGTGTAATTTGACGTTATCCTTAAAATGGCGAAAATGCAAATCCGTACCCGGATCAGCTCAAAAATTTAATGGGGTCGTTCATGTCTTAAGGATCTTTCTTCGGTGAAAATTTCATCAAAATCTGCCAAGTACTTTCTACGTACTCCTATTCACAGGCAAATGTTCACAGACACAGACATAAATAATCCGACTCGATCGCAATACCTCCTTGGCTGAGGTAATAATAATAATAATAATAATAATAATAATAATAATAATAATAATAATAATAATAATAATAATAATAATAATAATATTATTATTTTTATTATTATTATTATTATTATTATTATTATTATTATTATTATTATTATTATTATTATTGTTATTATTATTATTATTATTATTATTATTATTATTATTATTATTATTATGGACAGCGGCATTGCAGAAACAATACATGAATTTTACTTAATTATTTTTAAATCTATATCGATGACACAAACTCGAGAAATCACGAATCTCTTACCTGCAAACAGAAGAAACCTGTTACATAATGAATGTTAAGTGACTCAGCAATTATATTGTAATTGACAACCTTAGTCGGAAAATCAAGATACTATAAGCGCAAGGGTTCCAACAGGGAAAATAGCCCAGTGCAGAGAGAAAATAAGGATATAAATAACATTGAAATAAATCTTTCATGTATAAACTATAAAAGCTTTAAAAAAACAAGAGGGTGCCCGAGTGTACCCTCAAACAAAAGAACTCTACCGCAAGACAGTGGAAGACCATGGTGTAGAAGCTTTGGCACTATCCAAGACTAAAAAATAGTGGTTTGATTTTTGAGTGTCTGTCTCCTAGAAGAACACTTACCTAGCTAGAGAGTCTCCTCTACCATTACCAAGAGGAAAGTAGTAAGTGAACAATTACAGTGCAGAAGTTAACTCTTCGAGGAAAGAGGAATTGTTTGGTAATCTCAGTGATGTCAGGTGTATGAGGACAGAAGAGAATGTGCAAGGAATAGACCAAACTATTCGTTGAATGTGTAGTCAAAGGGAAAATGAGCCGTAAAAAGAGACCCAATGTAGAACTGTCTGGTCAGTCAAAGGACCCAATAACTCTAGTAGTAGTATCTGAACGGGTGGCTGGTCAGTCTCTAGGACATTGTCATACTTGGTTATAGTGACTGCCTCTTGCATCTGGCATTCGTGGGTAACCTTTAAATCTTTAAAATATCCTTTATATGGGAATGTGTTCGAATTCATAAGAAAATGTGAACGGTACTATCAATATTTTGATTCCGCACAAATTACATTTTAGTAAGGAAGAAAGCCAATTAAAAAAAAAAATCATACAGGTTCATATAATCTGTTTTTTCCACCTCCCGAGTAATTTGAAAATATGAAAACTGACAGTAGCCTTCACCTGATCCCAAGACTTCTAACAATGCAATCTTTACTGATCAGTTTATTGTGCCCACCTACATGAGACTTGGTCATGGACCAGGGGAGCCGATATTTTGGCTCTCAACACAAGTGGTAAGCTTTTAAACGATTTAGAAGATGACAGAGGAAAAAATGAGTGAGTTTTGATTTATTGTATCATATATGTAAACTGTGTATGCAATTTGAAGAGAGAGCTTAGTTACTTAATACAAAATGAATATTGTGACTTGTACCACAACAAGATTCAATGCCGGTTGTAGGATTTTATAACCCTGAAGTAAAAGAAACTTTGTTACTGTTAGTCACTGGAATAGAATGTTAGTTTCTCTGTGTGTTGTTTAACTATTCCATTTTTAGCTGATTCTTGATGGCCGTAATAATAATTTGTTGTATCCAAAAAAGAAATTTATTTTTAAAACTACAATGTTTAAGGCACAGTTGAAGATTCTTCTCCTCTCTCGTATTCTTCGAGGCGGACTGACGTAACTTGGCATCATATCAGAAACAAATAAATGATACAAACGAAACGGATGACCATCATAAATGATTGTAATCTCATACACAGTACAATAAGAAGAATCATACTCTAACTTTAAGATAATTAATAAACTATCCAATACTTTATAACATACGCTACAATACTAATAAATAAGTCAAAACTTGTTCTATCAATGCAATCTGATACATTATCACTTTTAATACATGTAGAGCATTTAGCATTACATTATACATTGTACATGATACACAACGATGGTAAACACGATTAATGATATAAAACTCCTTGAAATTGGCCAAGTAAAGCTGTTAGGTCAGGAATAGCCTTTACTTCATCACATGGTATCAACCTCATAAGTTGATGTGGCAAAAAAAAAAAAAAAAAAAAAAAAATTAAATAAAAATGCACATTGACTCCAAGAATTTCTAATTTGGCTTTTGAGTTCTTGAGATATTCCATCTACTTGTTTTTTGGGGTATCGGTGCTGATTATCTTGACAATATACTAATAAGAAGAAAAGACGCATAGCCTTAGTTTGATGTTATCATTCAGAAATGGTATAGAACATACTGTAGTCTCTAAGGATTATAAAGATTTATGAACCTCTACTGTTATTCTTTTTTATAAGAGATTTAACTGAAGATTCAGTTTTTTTCCTGACTACACATGGATCATCAAATTTTACGGAATCAGTCATCAATCCTATACGCCTCTTTATTACCAATGATAGCAGGTCGTTTTAATATATACAGAAAATAACTTCAGTTATATCCTAATAATGGCCATTACTCTGGCTGTGAAATTTGTACATAAATAATGATAATGACAGTTCAGTAAATGGTTGCAACCTTAACTTTGTAATATCTATCAAATGAAAATTCAAACAAACAAAAAAGGGTCGTGTATTTAAATACAATACATGATTCAAACTGACAACTCTTCCTTCCGTAGCTCCCCTTCCATTGACTTCCTCGTTGTGTTATTTTACGGAATTGGCGAAGCGTCACTGGTGTTTTTAGATCTTGTTTTTCGTTTCAAGCTTTTTCTCGTTTTGCCAAAAAGATTTGAATAAAGGGAAAAGGGCGGATTGCGTAACTCTACTGAAACAAGAAAAATGTTCCATTTCGTACATTGGTGTAAAGGTTTCCCTTACCGGTAAAACCAACTTCAAACATTAAAAAGGACAGTATATCAATAGAAAACCATGGGTATTAATGACACTTAGTCTTCTTATCTTTCATTTTCGAATAGTAACTGCCTTTATGAATGATTTGATTGTTCAGCGCTACTATAGGTCCCGTTTGAATAGTGTTACGGGTGTTATATAAATGACGGATTTTGATTTTATTTATTATTTTTTTTTTTTTTTTTTGCAAAGTAAATTAACCTAGGGTTAACAGAGATATTAAAATATTCTGCCCTTATCTTAGCAACAATTATCTTACCAAAATAATTTGAAAAAGTACCATCAAACTCACATTACGAAAAGAGTAACTGCGTAGGCTATATACCGGTATGTGCATTTCGATATTTAAAAATACCATCGAAATTTCACATTTGGAAGAGTAAAGTCTTCTTAAGTCTAGCGTTGTTGCTACTGCAGATATTGTAGTGCTAATCATACCTAAATGAAGACTGCTCCGCTTATGAAGCATCAGCAGAAAATTTATGAGAAGAATAGAACAAATTGCCGTAAGAAATAAGATAAACCCATTCTGTCGAGTTTCTTATAAATGATACGACACAATAAAGAGCGAAATCGAGAAGGATACCTCAAGGTGTTATGACGTCATCCTATATTCAGAAGCTTTGATATACATGCTGTAGATACAATTTTGCATGTGAAAGGGAAACAACATCGAAAAAAGAAATTCATTAGTAGTGATGTTATTGGTAAAGTTCTCAGCGCTCTCTCTCTCTCTCTCTCTCTCTCTCTCTCTCTCTCTCTCTCTCTCTCTCTCTCTCTCTCTCTCTCACTCTGTATGTATGTATGTATGTATATATATATATATATATATATATATATATATATATATATATATATATATATATATATATATATATATGTGTGTGTGTGTGTGTGTGTGTGTGTGTGTGTGTGTGTATGTATGTATATATAATTTTATCATGCACTCTATAAAGTTTCAACAGTGGTTTCCTAATACTGTTTGTTTCGGTTCAGAAGGCTCTGCTTAATATTCATGTTTAGTCTGTGAAAAGAAAGAAAATAAGTGCGATTAAGAGGATCAGTCTTCAAAACTGAAATCTGAAGAAGTAAACGTTATAACCAATTACATTATATATTCATATGTTAAATGCAGTTACCGTTGACAAAAGGAAAAATCGTAGAGGAATTTTGTCTTACAGGGAGCTGGTGATAACTATGGAATTAGTACCGAAACTATCCTTCGCTTTTGCAGTTAAGGCTGTCCTTACAAATGTTAGGTAGCTTTCAGAAAACCTGCTTCTAAAAAAAAAAAAAAAAAAAAAAAAAAAAAAAAAAAAAAAAAAAAAAACATGCTCCTAAGAATCATGGCAAGGATGAATTTGCCATCCTCACCTCAAACAGATATATATTTCTTCAGGAACTAAAAGTGGGGCGTTAGGTACCTTGCTGTAAGTGGTACCACGTAGCTGTCCCAATATGGCTGATGCTGGACAGACATCAGAAAGTCTTGTCAGCCGAGTGTGATCAATGTGAAGAAGACAAAGAGTAGTCTCACACTTTCAGGCCATCCTTTTATACTTCCAAGGAGATATTACATTCAGTATTTCTCTCTTCTTATTTCCATCCAAAAAATCCCAATGCTGTTGGAAATTGTTATAAAACAAGCTCTGAATCATCTCAGAGGAATAGAATTGGTACATCATCTTAATAAGAGACTCTAGAAGCACAATATATAAACGGAACGCTATACCCGAAATTAAAGTAAAAAATACAGCAATTATTCAAAGAAATAAACATAAAGAAAATAATATATTGCATTTTTCCCTCATGATAAAAATCTTTGTAATAATTCTAGGAGTAAAACTTTATCTATTTCAAAGGCAAGATGCAATCTCACTGGTGTTTTAGCATGATTTGTATGTCTAAATGTGGAGCTCTTAATAACTACTAGTCAGGATCTAGCAATATGCCCCTCGCTAATGGAACTCAGATCCTTCACGGGTAAGCTACAAAACAAAATAAAGATTCTTGTAATAACCTTTCAGTCATCTCCGAGGGAGAGCTCTACTATAGACCATCTGTGACAGGCAGGTAAATTTTAAAAAATGTAGCATTGTGTTCAGAGGAAAATAACAATATGATAGCGAGAAATGGAGAAAAGGGAGAAATAAAAAATAACAGAATGAATAGGACTGTATCCTGCTTAGTCTAAGTGGGAAGAGACAACAGGTAGGTTACTAGAAATGGGAACCGTAACTGCCAGCCAAAGAGAGACAAATGACGAGAAATCGAAATGCATTTTCTGGTAGAAACATAAATAGAATAAATAATACTTTTAAAACTATTTTGATGTCAGGAATATATGAGCTTTTCATACATTTCATCGCAAATATTGAAACATTTATTAAACATGCTTATTCTAATTACAGTAAGACACACAACATATAACAGACCACAAGTAAGGAAAACTAGAAATAGAAACGCCATTACTTTATCACAAAGTAGAGTCTGGGAGAAGAACAAATCTCATGGAACCTATAAAAAAAAAAAAAAAAAAAAAAAAAAAAAAAAAAAAAAAAAAAACTTCCTTTTGCTTCAGTGCGCTGTTATTTCCGTAATGAGACCTTTTTCGTTTAAATTGGAGGTTCTTCACAATCTCATTTGAATAAGGTCCTTATAATAGAATTTTTCTACCACCAAAGAAAGACAAACTTCAACCCTTTCCTCCTCCACGATGAAGAGAAATAAAGCACGTAGACGCATACAGAGACTCAACAGTCCCTGCTAATGATTGTCATAACAGATATTATTGTGAAGAATAAATGAGACATCACACGTACATCTACATACACGCAGCAGCTTTGACAGCCAGCGAGTTTTTTCTTTGAGACGTGAGCAAATATCTACCACTTAAATTACTCCTAAATCCTTCCCATTACACTCCTCATCCCATCCTTTCTTCTTCATTATACTTCTCCCCATCTTCTTGCCTTAACAACATAAACATTCAAACTACTCTCAACGGTCTGCCTTTGACTGAAGTGTTAGAGTAACACCCACCGCGAGAGCATAAGGTCATTACTCCGATCAACAGCCCATACTACCATCCTTGCAACTTAGAAGACCCGTATCTTTTTCTTTTTCACAAGAAAATTTTTGTAAAGGAAACAACACTTTGGTTTTTATTTACCTTTAATGGTATTCTTCAAAATATGACTAAAGATAACATCCTTCAACTAGTAACTAGAACACCAGTTTTCATAAAAGTAACAAAAAGATGATGGCGATGGTGATTGTAAATTTTTATATGGTTCATATGTAATTCTATTGAGTCAAATCAATAACATTACAGTATTTTCGTGAGAGAGAGAGAGAGAGAGAGAGAGAGAGAGAGAGAGAGAGAGAGAGAGAGAGAGAGAGAGAGAGAGAGAGTTTGACCCTCATCCTCCACCCACTACATTTTTCTACAAATACCTTAGTTTCACTGCGTTATAACCTGGTCTAACAAACTTTTAAGAATGAAAATTTGCTTCTAATATATGTATACATGCTTAGGTAAAATAAACATACATCTTGATACATTAAACATTTAGTTGTTTCAACAAAAGAAAACACATTAATTCGCATTAATTCATCATTGGGTAGACTACATCAAAGAATATCTTGAAATGACAAATTAATTCATCATCGCTTTCCAACTCCTCACTGTCATTGGTGATATTTATAATATATTTCTCAGTTAGATGATCACGCGCTATAACCCTTTTTCTATAAATATCCTACACTTCTCTTGCATGACGCATACATGACTCTGCTGTCACTGTCTATTGCTACTTTAGTTATACGTTCAACATTTGTCAGTCTGATTAGGATTTGAATTGCATTTCTTAACCTCATAATTTAGTTCTGCCGAAATCAATTTTATCGAATTGAACTCACAGTGATAATGAGGAAGTCTGAGTACCTCATAGCCAGCATCGTTACCGATTTTGTCAATTTCATACTCCTGGAGGTACTCTTGCGGCTTTACCACATTTAGAAGTTCGGTTTTGGTATAGGAAGGGTCATGAGCTATATTTTGGTTAGTTAACCAGGAGACAATATCCGATTTCCTTTAACTGCTGACAGGTGCTCTATTCAATATTTTTTAAAGATATGGAACATTATCTAAGACAAATAGTGACCTAGCGGGAATGTTTACCAGTAGCTGTGTTTTAAACCATGATAGGAAGAATGTATGATTCATACTATCATGGTAATCTCCCATATTACCATTTTTCGAACTGAAATGTATCAATCCTCCTGGTACGAATCTATTTCCTCCCCCACCCCAGCATGCATTATGATAAATCCAGCTCCTTTACCCGTTTTCACTCGTGGACCATGAATTCCATCGGGTAAAGTCCAACACACACTTATTTTGCTTAATACCTTTCTCATCCAGATATATTTCCAATCTTGGAGAATACGATTTTTGGTTTTCATCAATAAGCCTTAGATAATTATTTCTTGCAAAAACAATACCTCTTTCAACTTTTTTTTATAACGAAAGACAAGTTTCTGAACAAGTTTGAGAAGGAAAATATTAGCACCAGGGAAATTCAGAGATGGCTTCTTCACCATATCCCGGAGTTTTTCTATTGCTGGAATTCCCCCTCTTTTGTAGAAAGCCATTATCTCCCGACGTACACAATCCTTATCAAAATTATCCACGGCCCTCATTACTGGCGACTTTCTAAACTTAGTGGATGGAAAGTGCATCCCTCCACGCTTGTGTTGTTTTATCCGCTGAATGGAACGAACAGATGTTCCTGTTGCAGCAGCAGTCCTTTTCACAATATTATATTTGGCTTCCTTATCATATTGCTTGGGAAGATAATTGCACACATTAATTACGACGAGTTTTGTCTGGCTCGTTACCGCCCCATACGGTTTGTGTTTTTTAACCCTGGGTAAGTTAACAGGCCCCAAATTTGGAACCTGGCGCACGCGTAAAGCAATTTTTCCCAGGTTTCATCCTGTTGCTTTGTCTGTGGCGTCGTTCTCAAGGTGCACCGCATAAGACTTTGTTATGATACAACGGGGGTAGGACGCACAAGTCGGAGCTTCAGATACTCGCAGAGATGTAGCTCTTAAAATTTTTTGGGGTCTCAATTTTGGCATCAAACTACTAAACTGTATTGAAATTTAAATTTCGTATGCTTTTACATTTTTCTAAATATCTAAGAGTGATATTAATGAAAGTTAAAGAGATTTTCACTGAACATTGGTGAATAGTGTCGCTATGCAGTGATGTTGCCTGCTTTGTGTTAGGCTGCCGGATGTTAAAGTATATAGGGGGAAAACTAAAAGAAAAAAAATCCAACTTTTAAGCCTGGCAAAATGCAGAAGAAATTCCCTTCTGAGAAAAGACTCGACGAGATCTTAAAATCTCTTAGTGATTTTGATAATATTGAGTGTACTGATGACACGTGTTTTTATCAGAAATATGTTGACGTGCCCCAGGTGGACACCATCGACCAGGGAAGTGTAAGAAATTTTTTCCACTCAGCACTCTTCTATTCGACCCCATCTAGCACCTCTTCAGAAAGTGAGCATCCATTTCACCTTTCTTCTCATTTTCAAAGCAAGAAGAGGATACAAATCCCTATGAAGAAGGTTAAGATGCCTGTACCATACGACGATGGTGATGACAACGATGTAGATGACCCTCCCATGACCTTGACCCTGTTCAGGAGCCCATCAGGGAAGGCCCCCATATCCACCAGTGTGCCATCAATCAGTGCTGCTAGAGTGTTTTTTGAGTGTCACCCCAGTGCCTTTTTCAAGTGCCACCCCAGTGCCCTTTTCAAGTGCTACCCCACTGCCTTCAACAAGTGCCACGCCAGTGCTTTCAACAAATGCCACCCCAGTGCCATCATCGAGTCCCACGCCAGAGCCCATTTTCACCTCAGTCACAGATTTGGCGTTTTTCAGCCTAGGACCTTGAAAATTGGCATGAAGGGTGCCATACCATTCAACTTTATTATGCAGTTCGCCAAAGTTACTTATGTATAATGTAAATATTTTCTACAGATTATTTTCTATATATTTATACTTTTATATACTTGTTTTTGTAAATTCTCCAAATTAAATATTTAAAATGATTGGTTTTTAATTTACTCCTAACATAATATTGAGGAATGAATATTGTTAAGTAAGAAACTTAAGGATTTGAAATATATTTATTAATAAGGAAGTTGAATGGTCCGAAAGTTGAGGTCTCATTTATGGTACCACTTTGGTAATGGCGCACCCACTTTGGAACTTAACCAACCAAGGGTTAAGTAATACTCCATTTCTATAGTTACTCCTTTATACTTCAGTGTAGGTATAGTATATCGCGGTACGGTTACTGAGCTGTCAGCTGTTTCTCTTTATTCAATGTTAGCTCGGTTAAACACTGCATTTGAAATTTTCACCAATTACAGTAAATGTCTCCCTCGATAAAGCCCATGTTTTTTAAGCATTAAGTATGTTATTTGGACACGTGGACTACTATATTCATACTATATAGCATCTTCTTATTTAAATGACTTTTACAATATACACGATTTTGACCAATTTCATATATTTAGGGGATATTGAGGATAAATGAATAAGAGTGCATTCGAAATTGTGTAAAATCCTTGACTTTGACTATTTGAGTTATACTTTAGTCATAGTTTTCTCAAAGTTCTCAAACGTTTTCATCATTTAACATAAAGTTTCATTTTCTTTAAAGCATAGAATTAACTTCTACAGTAAAAACCACCCTGAATTAGTACCTGCAAGCGCTTTCAACAAAATAAAATGAATAGCCACACGAATAGTTTCTGCAATACAACTACCACCTTCGCTTAGCAAGGGGCGGGGCATCACCACCAACTTAGCGTGTTGCTGGTTATAGTAGATAGAATGTAGCCTACTGCAAAGAAATACCGTAGAAAATTATAACGATGTTTTCTTTACTTCCACCAAGAATACATAAGTTGTAACGATGACGGGGTCCTGAAACATTACACTAATATAAATTGTCATTGCAGGTATGCACATCAGAGCCACCACCCCTTAAGTCTTTACACCATAACAAATAATAATTATAACCATTTGTTAAAATTCACAGATATCTGTGCTTATGAATAACCTCATTATCGTAGTCAGACAGACTAACAGACATGCAGACAGACAGCTAGACACACAGACAGGCAGACAGTAAGACAGACAGACATACAGACACAGACATACAACCTATGATTTAGTTTCTCCTTATACTAGATACAAAAATTCTTTTCCTTAAGTGTCTCCATGAAAAATTAACTTTAATAAAGGTAACAAAAAGAGAAAATAATATAAAATAAAAGACTAAAGGCAATATTCTTACAGATATTAAACGCTTTTGTTCCATGGGTTGGGACTCGGGAGGCGTTAGAGGTTTTAAGAATACTTTTTTTCCTTTGCTTATTTCGTTTATCTTATATTTTCATTGCGTGTTACATGCACTTCGGGGATGCTAATAAGTAATGATATCTCATTAATCCTTACAAAGCTTCTGTGTTAAGACACATTGTAAAATACATTTTTCCTCAGAGGAAGAGTAGCTAGAGTTGAATGCTTTCAAGCCATTTATTTAATTTCTCTTTTGAAAGTGTGTTCTTGATGTTTATTTCTTAAATTAAGCCCTAGTATATACATCCACATAAAAGTGCTAGTCATACAGACACAAAATAATCAAACAAATGTTATAAAAGGGTAACCTCTCAACTATAATTTTCGAAACGTTAATTGAAATGGGGATCGATTTAACGAATCAAAAAAAATCTTAAATGAGTAATGACCGACAGAGAAAGAAAATCGAGTGTTGACAAAATGTATTAAAATTCAAATTGGTATGTGATACAAATAGATAAAAAGAAATAAATCTTTATTCTAGAATTTTACCGTTTCCTTGAAATTATAATTTAGAATTTCTCTTATTGATTGTAACTCCCGCTCATTATCTCAAAACGAGACATTCACATTAATTACCAGGTTGAATGGATTTTCATGAATGGGCTACGGAAACATCCTAAATAAAAAAGTAAAGAAATACTTCAAACATTGGTGGAATCGTACCGAAAATTCCAGCTTGAATATTCGGCGGATGAAAAGAGAGAAAGAGAAATTAAAAAGCAATATGAAAGGTCCGGAGGAGCAATGGTGAAACAGGAGAAAATACCGTTTCCGAACACCACAGGGAATGTCCCTTTCTTTTTGTTCACATAATGAGGCAGGGGAAGAGCTAGCCTCTTTTCAAACATCATTGATATTCTACTGGATGAATATTAGTCAAAATAGTAACTACCTGTACATTTAGTATTAACAATAAGGGTTAAAACACATTAAAAAAAATATACGTTACATTTTATATAATATATATATAGTATATATATATATTATATATATATATATAGTATATATATATATATATATAATATATATATATATATATATATATATATATATATATA
>NC_090730.1:109749047-109761547 GCF_036898095.1 Palaemon carinicauda | reverse complement strand
CCCTTTGCTTACACATACACCGAATAGTCTGGCATATTTTTTACTTATTTTCTTTTGTCATCATATACCTGACAACAATGAGATTACCAAACAATTCTATGCTAAAAGGGTTAACAACTGTATTATAATTGTTCATTGTCTACTTTCTTCTTGGTAAGGGTAAAAGAGACTCTAGCCATGGTAAGCAGGTCTTATATAGTACCATGTCCTCTGTTCCATGGTCTTTCACTGTCATGGGGTAGAGTTCTCTTGCTTGAGTGAATACTCATTTATATATGAAATATTCATTTTAATGATGATACTGTTTTTTGAATATCTTATGTTAATTGTTGATGATTTTTCTTGTAGTTTCATCATTTCCTTTCCTCGCTGGGCTATTTTCCCTGTGGAGCCTTATTACGTAGATTATTCCACAACTCAGTCATAGCTGGAATAATCTTTTATAGAATACTGGACTGTACTCAGCTTCATTATACAGAAGCCATGACTATTATAATTAACTGCATAACTAGTATATATATATATATATAATATATATATATATATATTATATATATATTATATATATATATATATATATATATATATTATGTATTATATATATATATAATTATGTATATATATATATATATATATATATATATATATATATATATATATTATATATATATATATATGTTATATAATATATATATATATATATATATATATATATATATACATATTCATATATATACTGTATATATAAATATATATATATATATTATATATATATATATATATATATATAATATATATATATATATATATATATACTGTATATATATATATATATATATATATATATATATATAGATATATATATATATATATATATATATATATATATATACATACATATATACATACATTCATACATACATACATATATACATACATACATAATAGATAGAAAGATATATAGATAGATAGATATTTATTGAAGGTGGTTACAATATCGGAATTAATAGGCTTCCTACAGGAATCCTCGTGTTTTCTTAGTTTTTTTTTATTTATGCTGATATAATCCTTTTCTTAACGAAATGAAGATTTTTCCTTTTCTTCGTTAATTCTGTTCACTGCAACACATGTTGATTATCTAGAAACTATATTCTATATACAACTAAAAATAAAAAGTTGAAAATTTTTAAAATATCAAAAATTCTTAGATTAGGATTAGGAAAATGATAATATACTTACATAAATAATATACGTAGACACGTGCCTATAATATTGCTAGTTTCATACTTCAAAGCACATATCTGATGGCACCCTATTCCAAATCTTGTTTTCATAAATTTGCTGCTTCTTCCTTTCTTTGGTTGCTTCCTGTTTACCCAAAATGAAAAAAATATTTGAGCTTCCATTCATCACTGTAGCATTCGTTAGCAGATTTCATTCACATATAAACACAGCTGTGGATATTCATTTATATTTTTTGGTCAGTGTATAGCAACGTACCATAACTTCTGGCACTTGTTTGCATTGCCACTTCAAAATTACTATTGTTACCTTAATAGTCAGAAATGTTATCTGTGATTATCATCGTCATGGTCACCTCTGTATTCAGCTTGCCTACGGATATTATTCACCTGCTGGTGTTGAGTAAATCTATTACCAAAGCAAAATAGTTTCTTGTGCTGCTTTTAGTTTTCTTAGTAATAAAGGCTAGTTTCCATTGCTGTTTGCCCATTGTGATCCATGGGCTATCATGGCTTGAACATTCAACTGTATGAAACTGTTGGGGGTCTCTAACATCGTAAAATACCACTAAGGCTGTTTGAAGTTAATCTTAATGACATATACGAAGTTGATATCAAGTTTAATTTAAGACTATTACTTAACTTGAGATGTGTGGAAGATGAGGCTTTCTGCTGAAAACATTATAACACTAATCGCAAGAAGACATGGAATTAAGAATTTGCATAATTTAATGCTCAATCTTAATAGATTTACTAGTAAAACGTTATGCTGAAATGAGCTCTAGTAAAAATTATACTGAAACAATAAACATGTAAACATTCATCATGATAACTATACAATTGCAAAGCAACTTCCTCCCAAACAAGATATATTTTCAAATACAACAGAATGGGAGAGATTCTATGTAAAAAAAAAAAAAAAAAAAAAAAAAAAAAAAAAAAAAAAAAAAAAAAAAAAAAAAAAAAAAAAAAAAAAAGTAATGTTACAAGAGTCATCGATAAATGGCTAACTAATTCTCCTTATTCGGAAAACTTTCTTATCTAGATACTGAACTTTATTGAAATGTTACCTTTTTGCCAAATACGAAAACCTAATTTGACAAGTTATCGTTAGAATCGGGACAAATAACCACATCATAAGGTACTTCAATGATACCCAAATACTCGTACTATTAATTGAATACTGTAAAAAAAAAAAAAAAAAAAAAAAAAAAAAAAAAAAAAAAAAAAAAAAAAAAAAAAAAAAAAAAAAAAAAATTATAATAATAATAATTTATTCAAATTAAGGGTAAAATCAATTAGACTTCTATTTTTTTAATATTTTTCATAAACTTTCTTTTACTTCTTTTTTATACAGTCATCTTCAATCTTTTTCTCCATTCCATTGCATTGAGGTTTCAAGAAGTATTCCATTCTCTTGTCGTTTAAGCTCTTCAATTGAAATTCTATCATCCATTCCTTCATATCTATGTTTTTTTTTTCTTTTTCCAGTATAATTCAATGAACATAGAAAAATTGAGACTTTCCATTTCCAGGAACATTTTAGTTATCTATCTTAGAATAACTCAACTTTTCCATCCCAACCTTCAGGGAGACGGTGGTGGACAGGAAGGACTAAAAGGCTGGAAGTGGACCTTTATATCTATCTACATGTATAATTTACTGATAGATTTTATTCCCACATGCAATAAATCACAAGGGGGAAATGAAGCAAGGCATAATTCTTGACTGATATCACTTCTATAAAGAAATCATCTACGTATATAAACAGATGAAATCAACATATATATAAACAATAAACAATTGAGAGGTTTGAGACGGGGCTTACTGTATCTCATCCATCCGAGATATACAGATTCTGTACAAGATTCATTCGTTCATAGTTAGATTTTACAGTATCCCACTGACATTCTTTGGTCAATTTTAGCCTCGTTCAATCACGAGTAAACTGCAGTCCTCATAAACACAATGAGCGGTCTTCATACTGGTCAAAGTGGTAACTTTTCTTTTGGAGATAAGTTTAACGTTTTTTTATCCTCTGTAATAAAGAATATATAATTAATTACATACAAGTAATTTATCCAGTTCTCGTTTTATTTTCTTAAACTACACCAAAGGACTTCTTAACATTCATTTTAATTGTATGGACATTCAGGATTGATAGGAGTATGTTTTTTGAATTATGGTTTTGATATCATATTAACACACACACACACACACACACACACACACACACACACATATATATATATATATATATATATATATATATATATATATATATATATATATATATATATATATATATATATATATATATATATATACACCCATCCGTAAATTCCACCATGAAATTTTTCCCCAAGAATAGGTCACAGGTTACCCCATGAAATTTCCGGCCCGCGATGTTTGTATACCGCCAATTTTCCACCCCACTAACTTTTCACCCCCAACATTTTCTTACAAAGGGATAACAAAAATAATTAAATGGCTACTTGAAGTGAAAATCGGAAAAAAACTTTACGGTTCTTTCCCCAAAATAATCAACTTGATACTAAAAGAGAAAATATACACCACATAATATAGTCAGCTTAAATTTCTATAGACTTTAGCTGTTTCCTTATCTTTATCTTAGGAAGTATTTTGTCTTATAAAATAAAATTATTTTTGTTTGCACTCATGTCTCTTTTGTACATTTCTTCCTCGAAATATTTTGTAAAAACCAATTATCCCATGATAGTTGCTGTTATGATGACATCAGCAGTGTCTTAACTACATGTGATTGCGCTTGAGATATACAGAGAATTATATGTACGAGAAGCATAGACAATGTGAAAAAAAAAAAGAAAAAAACAAGAACGTACTGGGTTGTAAGAAATTTTATAATGGTTGTTGTACCCGTATTCCTACTGAATATAATTCAATTGAACCAGTTATAGCATTAACTTTGTAAACACTTGAATGAGTAGCAATTACTTGATTAGAGAGTGTTAAATTCCACGCAATATTCCCGGTCTCCCACAAGAGCTGGCTTGTTATGATCCTTCAAATCATTCAAAGGTATTACCTGATGGTTTGTAATTATTGATATATGACAGAGGCTTTGACGACCCCTCCCCGGTATTAATCTTTTCATCACAAATCAGTTTGGATGACGTTGTGATCAGCACTTCATGGATGTGTGATGCACTTTTAAGTTGGCTCATAATATTGGACTTAGCTCTTTATTAAACATGCGATTTTCTAATATACCTCTTTTCCACAGTATTTATGCTATAGCCTAATAAACGACATAAAATTATAAAATATTGTTTCCTGCCATAAAGGACTTGTATCCAAATTATCAACCCTGCTATTGTGTATTCAATTACGAAACAGCTATTCACAATGAATTTGTGTTCATATTTCTAAACCTGATGGAGAAAGTACTTTCAGTATTAGCTTATATGATGGTTTTAGTGAATTTTCTGCTTTATAAGTATACAGTTTTTTTGCTAAAAGAATCCAGCTGAGTTTCGTGATTTTCATAAAAGATACCATTTGATGAAAATGCATGGTACCTAATAGTTACCTCTATATCTTTTTTATTTATCGAGTTATTTCTGATGCATTTGAGTAAGTGAGCTGAATAAAGAATGGAAGAAAAAGAGTGGTTCTCTAGTATATACTGGATGTGGATAAACTACAAATAATTTTAGTGGGTTAGAAAACAGTGATAAAGCCTTACCATTTAATACCATTGTTATCAATTATGACACAGAACTTTGAAACCTATCTCCACTACACAAAAAATAATTATCTTTGAAATGATATGGAGAACCTCAGTTGTCATACGATTCGCTGGAATGATGTGCACGACATCACTAAAATTTGACATGACACTGCTTATCATAAAACTTATGCACTTGTTGCAGCTTCAGCAATATCAAATACTGCACCTTTTAATTACACCTTTGTAATGATAATATGGCTTTATGAGTATTTCATCTACAATTAGTATTACCTTTGTATCAAATTCCTTAAGTGCTTTAAATCCGTTTTTTTTATATATGCAAGGAAATTACAAGGCATTTGTTCGAAATCAGGCATAAATAGTTTTGACAAGAAAATACTTTTGATTGTGGAAGAGCTTGTCAATTTAAAAATATTTCTTTCCCTTGACAGTTTGTAACCATTTGAGGAGATGTTGCAAAATAATGAAGAAAATACTAATACTTCTGCAAAATTCTTAAATCTGTTCATTGTCATCAAATGTAAATGCTCACATGAAAATTCCAGTGTACTGAAATGCTGAAGTGACTGTTCTTTGATTACTGAGAGCAGTGAAATTACCAAATGAATTATAGTATCTACAGTATGCTGCAAGGCTTGACTGTTTTCTGCTCCCTTATGTCTGTCATTCGCACATTACCCAACAAGAAGTCTAGATCACTAGTATTATTAACAGCTGCAGGAACTTTATGACTTCCAAGTAGTTTCAAATTGATATCATTTATAAACATTAATATCACAGTTCTCTTTAATTGCCACTGACCCGATAACGGAAAGATGTGGAGAGTCTATCATTCTGCAGATTATCAGTGATTCTTTTTACTTGCAACAGTCCAGGATGAATTGTCACCCCCCCCCCCCCAAAAAAAAAAGAAAAAAAAATCCAGTTTATTTTTCACATCACTGAGCTTCACTCGTGTTCTTCAATCTTCCTTTGCAGCACCGCTGTCTGCAAGGCTTAATATTATTTCCGGTTTTGTCTGTCATCTGTAGCTGATGAAAATAAGTACACTGGGCAGTTTGGAAGTATGGAAGGAATTGCACCATGCTTCAAATAATTTGTAGTTTCCAGATTTTAAGTGAGTTTCTTCCCAGTTGTCTTCAGGATGAAGGATCTTCTGGATATGATATTGTTAGATCTGAAGTGTAGATGATACACCTGAAAAATATTTAAATTCAATATTAAAATAGTACATAACAAATTTCTATGTTTTTATGGAATACAGAGAGAGAGAAAGGGGCAGCTACAAAAGAATGGGGAAGCCAGAAATGAGAGAGAAAGAGAAGTAATTAAAGAGAGAATAAAGTAGTTAGTAGGAAAGGAAAAACATGAGTGAATACCCAAGTAATTTTGTATACAGTTTGGTAATCTTTTCATCATAAAACAGTACAAGAGGCTGGCATTCCATGACCAATAAAACTTGTAAAATATGATGCTTTTAGAATCAAAACAACAATAAATATAGCACTTACCCTCATATTCTTGCAAGAATCCTACTGGAATCTCTTAATGGCGAGTAATTACTTGGGTTTGTCTATATCAGCATTTTTGAAGGAAAACACACTCACCTTCACTCCGTTTCGGTAATCTTCTTTGTAGTTTGGTTCATAGAACCACATTATTCTGAATCCCAAAAACAACAAAATTTTTCAGAAAGACAACAGGAAATTGCTAAAATTGCAACCTCATCACTCACAGCACATAGTAGGACCGTGAAACCACTTCTCATGTGACGTCAAAAATTTCTTGCCACCACGCTGACCTTGCCTTCATTCGAGACGGCCTTAAGCAGGCCATACACTCAGAGGATTAGCACGCTTGTTTGATCAGGGTTGGCACGTTCGCGCCAATCCTTAACGTGTATGGGGGGGGGGGGGGGGGTAAACAGGACAAACCCATCGCGACTAGCCTCTCCTCTCATCTTGTCAACATGTTTGACTGGACAGGCCAACCCCATCGCAATTGGCAGTGTGGCCCGCTAGTCTCATGAGTGTGAGAATGGTGTAGCATGCTAACGGGGTTGACTTACCTATTTTGACGCTTACAGTATTCCATACTTCATCCCTTAATCAAAGTACTTTTTATATTATAAAGATAATGTGATTGTATTTCAGAAGTTTGTAATATTATGCATTTCATTGCTCTTTATTTTAGGTTTTCCCCTCACATTTTCATTCACCAAGTTATGATATCCTTGAATTGCCTCTCCTTTTTCATAGTATATTATATCTGTAAAGCCACACAATAGTATCTTGTATTCTGATAATAAACAGATAATGAAACAAAAGAAAAAATAATAATATTCTGATTAAGATTTATGACTTTTCATATAAAAAAAACGATGGTGTAAAATATGGATAGAGGATAAATTAAGTAGCTACTAATAATTCTATTAACATATGTATATCTCTCTCACATTTTCTCTCTGCCTATTTAAACGAAATCGTTTTCAAAGTGCAGTAGTGCTTAAGCATGAGATAATCTCCTGAAAGGTCTAAAAATCCATTTAGTATATTCCTCCCAGGAGACACTTGGACTCTTGGATTAATGGGGATAAACAAAAAGGCAATCCTAAAATGACTTCAAGAAAAGTAAGTAGATTAACGCCTTAGCGGACAAATGGTGGAAATTGAATGAGGAAGAACTGAGAGTCTTGTTTTAAGAAAGAGTGCTGGAGGCAATAAGGTTACATGAGGATGTACAAGAATGGTGGACCGGGAATAGTAAAGTGATTCTAAGGATCAGTGACGAAGCACTTGGAAAGTCATCGGGAAGAACACCCCCAAATGATAAAGAACCGTGGTGGTGGAATGATGAAGTGCAAGAATGGGTAAAAACCAAGAAAGAAGACAAGAAGAAGTCAGATCTATCAGGACAAGAGCAGGATAAAGAAAATTATAAACAAGCAAAGAAAGAAGCAAGAAGAGCAGTAGCAAAGGCAAAGGCACTAAATGAAATCTATAAAGAGATGGAAACACCAGAAGGAGAGAAGAAAATAATACGAATTGTTAAGGCCCGAGATGCTGCATCCAAAGACCTGACACATATAAGGCAAATAAAAGATAGCAATTACATAGTTTTAGCAGAAGAGAATGAAATTAAAAGGTGAGAAATTTATTTTGAAGGGGCTTTGAATGAAGATAACCCAAGAACAGTATTTGAAGATGGACTCCCAAACGAGACAGTTACCATAGGAGAGACTAGAAGAGAAGTAGAAAAAGCAGTAAAGAAGATGAAAAATAGTAAAGCTGTAGGTATGGAAGAGTCTTGGAGAGGATGGCATAGATATCTTGTGGGACCTAACACAGAAGATCTTCAATCATGAAAAGATGCCAGAGGAAGGGAGAAGAATCCTAATCATTCTTATCTATAAGGGGAAGGGAGACATCCAGGAATGTGGCAACTAAAGAGGCATAAAGCTGTTAAGCCAAACTATGAAAATATAGGAGAAGATCATTGAGAAGAGACTCAGAGATGAAACAATAATTGGTGAGGAACAATTTGGATTCATGCCAGGAAGAGGAACTGTAGAAGTAATATTTGCTTTTGAGACAGATGATAGAAAAACATCGGGGGAAACAAAAAGGATTACATATCGTCTTTATTGACATGGAGAAGGCATACGATCGAGTACCACGTCAGGAGCTGTGGAGATGTATGAGAGAAAAGGGAGTCCTTGAGAAATATGTAAGAATCACCCAAGATACGTATGAGAGGGCAAAGGCAAATGTTAAGAGCAGTATAGGCCTAACAGAAAATTTCCCAGTAAATGTGGGAGTACATCAGTACATTGAGCCCTTACCTATATGATCTGGTCATGGATGTATTACCACAAGGTATTAGAGACCAGTGTCCTTGGTGTATGCTTTTGCTGAAGATGTTATACTGGAAAGCACTAGACGAGAGATAGTAGAAGAGAAACTGGAGGAGTGAAGAAGAGAAATGGAAAATAGGGGATTGAAGATCAGCAAGAAAAAAACAGAGTATTTGAGATTGAAAAATGGCGAGAATGAAGAAGTTAGTTTACAAGGATAGTGATTGAAAAGGGTTGTAAATTTCAGGTATTTAGGATCAACAGTTACAGAGGTTGGTGATATGGGGTCAGATATAAACCACATAATACAAGCAGGATGGAAGAATTGGAAAAAAGTGTGTGGAATACTATGCAACAGAAGAATAGAGGTTAAGTAGAAGGGTAAAGTACACAGGACAGTTATGAGACTAGCTATGATGTATGGAGCGGAGAGGTGGTCAATAAAGAAGACAGAAGAGAAAAAGATGGATGTGGCAGAGATGAGAATGTTAAGATGGATATGTGGGATGACAAGAAGAGATAAGATACGGAATGAGGTAATTAAGGGTATCATAGGAGTTAGAAAACTATCAGATAAGATCCAAGAAAGTAGACTGAGGTGGTATGGTTATGTCATGAGAAGAGATGAACAGTATATTGGGAGGAGAGTGATGGAAATGGAGGTACAGGGAACGAGAAGGAGAGGGAGACCAAAGCGAAGGTGGGTAGACTGTATCAAGGATGACCTTCGATCAAAGGGATTAACCGGTGATGAGGTGTAGGACAGAGGTAGATGGAGAAAGCTTACCAGAAACATCGACCACACATGGAAGTGGGAAAACATGTAGACAAAGAAGAAGATGTATATATATATATATATCTATCTATCTATATATATATATATATATATATATATATATATATATATATATATATATATATATATATATATATATATATATACTGTATATTGACTTAATTTGTCGATAAATTTTATTAGATCATTCTTGTAGAGTGAGGGGCATAACTCTAGCGGCGTAAAGTTGCCCGCGTAGTAATTTGAAGAAGGGATTCTAACCTTGCTTGCAAGGCAACCCTCTCTCTCAGCTAACTCCGCACACCTACCCCTAGTAACAATAAAATTAAGAGTAAATCTAATTCGAGAATTTTCTTGCACTTTTTAGCAAGGTGGTAACTTAAAAATGAGGTAATACCTCGTGCTCATATCTCTTGTGTTTCAAACAGCACACCTAATGAGATTACAGAAGACTTTATTATAAAACTACGTGAAATGAAAAGTTAATTCTTAAAAATAACTTAGATTTCCATATACTGAATTCAATGAAAATACAATTAAATGAATGACGAAAGTTTTAGGTAATTAATATACATTTCCTTAATCCTATGAAAGTGGAAGAAAAGACACTTGATTTCAGCTTTAATCGATCCACTCGTTCCATGGCCACCATATGCCATCAAAATATCGAGCCACTGAGCTTTAGATACATTAGCTTCAGAAAATTCCTGAATAGTTAGGTTTTCCAAAATCTCTTTTACGTTTACTTGTGCCATCTTGTACTTTAAGATAAAATATACCTCTCAAAAATTATATCCTAACAATACACAGAATCCTATTAACACTAAACTGTTCCAACATTTAATGAAAACACATCTCTGTTATCACTAATATCTAAACTCACTCGATCCCAAGGGTCTGTGAATCAAAAATGTATATTATGAAAGTTGGTGAAGAACTTGTGCACTTAAATGAACTCAGAGTGTTCGAAGTCAAAGCTATCTCCAAAAATCTAGAGATGGAAAACCCCTGGATACGATGGAATAACTGGTGAGATGATACTGGCCAAAATGAAGTGACTCCCAGAATATTTACAAGATTAATTTGTAGAATGTGTGGCATGAAAAGGCCAAACCTGATGAATGGGAGTTATTAGTGCAGGTAAAAATGGCAAAAAGATGATACCTGAATGATTGCAATAATTACAGAGACATATATAGTGTGCTTATCCTAAAGAGACTGGAAAGAAAGATTGATGAAAAGCTAAGAGATGAACAAGAAGGATTTACAAAAATTAGAAGTGGCACTGACCAAATTTTAATTTTGAGACATGTTATATGGTTTTAAATACAATATGAAAATCCAGTTTTAATGGCCTTTGTAGACTACGAAAAAGCCTTTGATAGTGTGCACCGGCCAATTTTGTGGAAAGTCCTGCATTATTATAAAATTCCTTTTAAATATGTGAATTTGATTAAGCCTGTTCATAAACATAGCAAGTGCAAAGTTGATGTTATTGGAGTCTTATTAAATGAATTTCCAGTGAACAGTGGAGCACTTCAAGGGAATGTATTGTTACCTATATTGTTTATCCTACTCATGGATTTGTAATGAGTAGCACAGTTCGAAATGGTGGAAAAGGATTGAACTGGATTAGTGTTAGCAATTTACCAGGCCTAGAGTTTGTTGATGATCCTGTCCTTGTTAGGAGAACACCACATGATTTACAATGCTTGCTTATCAGAATGCATGAAATATCCCACGAGGTTTGGATCAAGAAAGAAGAAAGCACGCAGAAGGATATTGGAGTCAAATAAAGAACAAGATAAGTTATGAAACTATAAGAGAGATTAATAAAGTGTGATATGTGGATGAGAGAAGAGTGAGATGTAGATACAGATGGTTTTGGCATGCTCTTCGCATTCCCTAAGATACATTAGTTCACCAAACGTTCAGCTGGGCACGACAAGGCACTAGAAGAGTTGGAAGACCCAGACCTACATGGCTGAGGACTATAAAGCACAAAGTAGGTAATGATGAATGGAGAAGTATTGAATTAAAAGCTCAAGATATAGACGACTGGCGAAGTCTAACCGAGGCCCTTTGCGTCAATAGGCAGAGAATATGATGATGATGATATTAGTGGGGTGGGGGGGGGGTGATATACAAGCGTTAAACGATTGATAATATTAAAGATAAACACAAAAATAGTGTAAGACATAGACTGAAATGAAGAAAAGAAATGCTCGAGGACTTATCAAAATATAATGATTATATAAAAGCATCATTACATTCATAAAAACTTTGAATTTCAGGTAAAGTTATGACCAAATATTTTCACATATTTCATATAAGTTATTGTGAATTGCTCTCGCACTTCCATGTCCAATTTATTTAAATGATGGCTATCACAGGCATCCAATGAAAAATGCCATCACTAAGCAAAATGTAATAATATTATGCAGTGACGCGGAACTTTTCAATGCATAGGTTATAGGTCATATATATTCCGGGGAATATTCATTGCTTGCCTATATATCTAAAATAAATACTGATTCGGATTCACTACTACGGCATAAGGTCAAAATTGTAGCTGCGTATTTATGTAAACGACATCATGAGTTTACAATTTTATTTGGATGATTTAAAATCGACACAGAAAACTTGATTCGAATATTCTCATTTTAAGCATTTCCCATTTTTTCTCTAACTTCACGTGTTTGAAATAACATTCATGTACTCCTTGTCGTTGAAGTTTTTTTTATTAATGCTAAAGTATTGACTAAAGCTTTTTCATAGTCTATAAATGCCATATATAGTGGTTTGTCATATTGTCGTGATTTTTCAATTACCTGGTTAATTCTATACAGCCTACTCTGATCTATGTGAATATTTCAT
>NC_090730.1:109741547-109744047 GCF_036898095.1 Palaemon carinicauda | reverse complement strand
TTGTGAAATTATATAACTATTCATTGATCTATTTTGATATTTGTGAAATTTCTACTGTTTCATGTACAACTTCTATTTTGTAAACTTTACTTCCATGGCCTTGTTTGGACATTTTTCAAACTTTCAGACTTTATTTGGCCTACATCACTTATCATAGAGTAAAATTGGTTTCATTTTGTATTTTTCAGTTTTTCACCATCTTTGATTGGTAGAGAATAAATAAACATCTGCTCCTGATACACTTGTTTGTTTCTGCCAAGTCAACTGGTTTGAGCTTAATGGAATGCTCCATTAAAGGCGGTATGAAGACAGGTATTTATATGCTCTAAAAGGTTCATTTACGAGTGATAATTGCATTTGTATATTTAACGGTTTTTATCTATGAAGTTGACTTTGGTATAAAAACTTACAATTTAATAATGGTAATGAAAATAGTTGAAATTACCATGTTACAGCCCCTGTAATTCAAATTTATTAATGTTCATGTTTTATTAAAATGCGTGCTGGGTGGATGAAACAGGAATAGAGCATTCTTTGGTATTATTACAGTTTCATCCATTATGGGAAATCTATTATAATAATATATTTCCCGAGTAAAGCAAGTCTCTTGTAGTATTTCTGTAAAATATTATCTGTCGCAAATGCCTAGTTCTTTATATATCGACGATCAAACTCACGCTACTGATATCTTCCTCCCAGATTTTTTCTAAGTCTGTTGTTATTGTTGACTGTGTCTTGTATTTGCTTAAATGAGCCCTGTAACCACTATAATCCGCAGACAAACTAGTCCACTATGAAGTCTTACACGTTTGGCCAATCACAGCGCCTGTCCACTATGACGTCATACATGTTTGGCCAATCACAGCGCGACAATACAACAGCGCGACAATACATTATCTTACCCAGGCATTTCATTTCGTTCTTAGACATGGAGACCATAGAAAGCACGTCATCTCATGTTGCACAAGAAGTTGAAATTCCATCTTCTTGTCCTGACTGTTTCCTAACTTACAATGAATTTGTTGAAAAACTAGTGCATTTGTGCCAGAGAGACAATTTAATTTTACAAAAGAAAAATTGTCCTGCATGCCAAGGAACCTTCGCAACAGCTTCACGTTTTCCTCAAAGCAGCAGCACATCTTTATGAACCAACAGTTTAAGGTAAGCTTCATTAATTCATAGAGTATATTATAATGGTGATAGTATAACGATGTATACAGCAGTAGCATCACTTTGGATTTGGTTTGATGGATGTGTTAGGTAGTGGCTGTAAGGGGGGGGGGGGTCGCAGGGGCTAGGCCAAGGTAGGGGTACAGGGCCCTAGGTTAAGTGGTTGTATTAGGTTCTGTAGTGTCCCGAAAATCACTGTGGCCTTAACGGGGGGTCACAGGGGGGGCGGAGCCCCCTCCGGTAGGCCTAGGTAGGGATAGAGGGCCCCTATGCTAGGTTAGGTGGGTTTATTAGGTTCAGTAGTGCCCTGAAAATCACTGTGGCCTTAAGGGGGGGTCGAAGGGGGGGTCGAAGGGGGGGGGGAGGAGCCCCCCCGGTAGGGCTAGATAGGGGTATAGGGGGAGGGTCGGTGGAAGGATAAGTATTCATTTATTGCAAATATCATTTGACGCCTCCCCCCCACCCAAAACCCCGGTTCCCACCTGGTGTCCCCCATAATTGTTGGGATGAAGTAGGGTCTTTCTGCATTCTGGAACAACTTGTTTTAACTCCAATTACATAGTAAATCTCTAAATCGGATGGTTTGCGGTCAAAATAAACGTTAAATTCGTTGGAACTACACTATTTCTGATGCAACAAATATATTTTTATTCCGGTTTCCCCATTATGGATAAAACTGTAAATTTACCCATTCTTTATTTGTAGTTCCGTTGCTTGTTGCACGTGCATTACATATCTCCTCTCCTAAAGCAGATATGCATGTGAAAGGCAGTTACTGGCTTTCAGAGTCCTACTGTTGGCAGGTCATATGGCAGAAGATACACTTGTTTTAAGAGGTCAATACTGATCCAGTCGTTTATTCCATGAATTTTGAGGAGAAAAGCTTTCGAAGTACACCATATTATAAGGAATGGACTCGTGTATGGGGAACTAAATGGTTGCTATAAACCCTCGATGCACATAAAGGCGTGTGTTGCGGTTTGTAGTTCTGTTGGTATGTCCTGCTTTGCTGAAGGCTTATAAATCCGACAGCAGTGGGAAAATTCCCCGACAACGTGATATAGACGCTAGAGATCATTAGAGGAGGTTGTTGATGGTGAAAGTTCTGGAGGGATGACAAAAGGGTCGCCATATACTATTTCTTCTGCTGAGATATACATGGAGTACTTGGTAATAGTCCTTAATCCAAGGAGGAGTAAGGGAAGTTGTGGACACCAGCTAGAGTCTGTGCAAAAGGACCTCTAAGTTTATTTTGAGGGTGCTATGAAAATGTTTACCATTCTCATATAAGGTGACTCCAACGGGATTTCCTAAGGATATCAACAATTGC
>NC_090730.1:109731547-109734047 GCF_036898095.1 Palaemon carinicauda | reverse complement strand
ATATATATATATATATATATATATATATATATATATATATATATATATATATATATATATATATATATATCTATATCTATCTATCTATCTATATATATATATATATATATATATATATATATATATATATATATATATATATATATATATATATATATATATATATATATATATATATGTGTGTGTGTGTGTGTGTGTGTGTGTTTGTGTGTTTGTTATCATCAGTCATACAGTAGCTAGTCCACTGCAGAATAAAGCATTCAGACATGTCCTTATCTTGCGTCTCTTTATAGAATTTCTTTGCCAGCTTAACCCCTACATTTTCTTCGCTCGTCAATCCATCGTCTGCTCTTCCTCACCCTACTATCTTTGCAATCTGTAGGGTCTCATTTTGATATTCTTAATGTAAATCTTTTATCGGTCCCTCTCATTATATGTCTTGCCCATGTCAATTTCTTTTTCTTACATGTTGTTAGACTATCCTCTACTATAGTTTACTCTTCGATCCATGGTGCTCTTTTTATGTCTCTTGGTGTTAGGCCCACCATTATTGTTTTCATTGCTCTTAGAGTTGAAACTAGGTTATAATCTAAAGCTTTAAAAAGCTCCAAATTTCTAATGCATAAGTTATTATTGGCAGAACCATCTGATTAAATACTTTTCTTGTCAGATGAAATAGCATTTTACCTTTCATAATTTCATTTTTTTAAAACAAATGCTCTCCATCCCATTCTTATCCTTCTTTTAATTTCAGTCGCATGTCACGACGAACCACTTACTGTCTGTCCTAAGTACGTATATTCATTAACAAAATCTAGAGGTTCAACCATAACCCTTGATTTTAGCCTCTATATTTTCATTGAACATTACGGTACCTTTGTTTTACTCTTATTCATTTCCAGTCCTACGTTTTTACTTTTTCTATGCATATCTTCTATAGGCTTTTGCAATTCTCCTATGGTTTACTGAGTAAAACTATGTTATTTGCAAAGTTATTCCCCATTATTGTTAATTCCTACATTTTCCAAATCTATAATCTTATAAGACTTCATCTAGACACACTGAATAATTTAGGAGTGATAGGATTTCTATGTCTAATACCTTTCTAATCAGAATTTTCTCCCTTTCATTGTATAGTTTTAGGATTGCTGTACTTCCTGTATTGTTCTAACCCGTGATCCATCTCTTCCTTATCATTGAAGTGATTTCATTACTACTGAACCCTTGGTAAAATCAAATGCTTTCTCATAGCCTATTATTACCATACATATTGGCTTGTCATACTCTGTTTAGCTAGTTAATAACATAGGTATGGTAAATTGTTGAATACCAGTTTTTAAATCCTAATTCTCTTTTTATTCTGCTGAATGTGATCTGTATTACTAAAAGAGCTGGCATATATAAAGTAGGGTATAATAGGATTGAGTGAAATTAGAAGAGCTGGGAAACCTTATAGAAAGTTAAAAGAGTACCATATATTTTTCTCAGAGAACATAGCAGGTTAATTTGGAGTAGGCACAAGAAATGACTGAAGAGGCCTGCTTGTAGAATTTTCTGAAAGAAACAATTTAAAAATCATGAACACCATTTTTTTTAAACGAATATAGAAAATGGACATGGAGGATCCGAAATGGAGAAACGAAACATGAAATATATTTTATCCTAAGGGAAAAGGTTACATTAGTTAATCACTAACAGTGATAAACAAGCTACAATTAGTGACTATAGAATAGTAACAACTAAAATGTTTCTATATATAATGGATGAAAGAAAAAACACTATTTCGAGATGGGAAATAGCACTTCAATCATACGAAAAGAATCTGATAAATTTATTGTAGTAGTACAGAATAGGTACCCCTAGCTACATGATGAAATGAAGGCAAGATATGAAGAAATTTATAGTAATTTAGCATAATTACCTCCGCCAGGAGGTTATGTTTTCGGTTCGGTTTGTTTGTTTGTTTGTTTGTTTGTTTGTTTCTCTGTTTGTCTGTCTGTCTGTGGACAACGTAGAGGCCACATTTCTACACGGAATCACTTCAAACTTGGCCAAGTAGTTCCCCAATGTGTATGGAAGAACTGATTAAATTTTGGTCAAGGTCACCCCAAGGTCAAGGTCACAGGGGTCACTGGTGTCACTATGACATAAGTGGCCATATCAAGAGACAGAAATAAAGCACTGACTTTTGCATAAGCCAACAGGGAAGTCCTAGTCCAGGCGCAACCCATGGGTGATGTTCAAATTTATAAAGGTCAAAGGTCAAGGTCATATTGGTGCATTATATCAATGTCATATTAAGTATCAGTGGCAAATGAACAAAGATCACTTGAAGGTCAAAAGTCAAGCAGGTCACTTGAAGGTCAAGGTCACGTGAAGGTCAAGGTCACGTGAAGGTCAAGGTCA
Source organism: Palaemon carinicauda (assembly GCF_036898095.1). Classification (NCBI taxonomy): domain Eukaryota; kingdom Metazoa; phylum Arthropoda; class Malacostraca; order Decapoda; family Palaemonidae; genus Palaemon; species Palaemon carinicauda. The sequence goes on along the minus strand of NC_090730.1, from coordinate 109,731,641 downwards.
CCTGAAGGTCAAGGTCACGTGAAGGTCAAGTACATTTGAAGATCAAGGTCACTTGAAGCCAAGGTCATGTGAAGGTCAAGGTCACGTGAAGGTC
>NC_090730.1:109696547-109706547 GCF_036898095.1 Palaemon carinicauda | reverse complement strand
CCTGGACAAAATTTATTCATTCTAAACTTGTTGATACCTGCGTGGTAGCTGCCAAGGTATCTAAGATCTCCACCCACGGGTACGAAACACACACTATTATTTGGGAGAGCCAAATAGGATTTGGAGTTTCTTGTTTCCAACATTAACCTTGCTGATAATTGGTGTGGGTTTCCTCGCCCATTTCCCCCTGCTGGTAGATGTGGTACATTGACGTTCAGTCAACACAAACTCATATTTGTCTACACCTCTTCAACCAAGCTCCTCCGATCTTGTATTTCACATCATTACACCAGCAGATGCCTACGCCCACTACCTCACATTGTATCTGAAAGTCTTCCGACCAGAACTATGCCAAACGCCCAAGGTTCCTGCCAAGCACAGTATCTTTCCCCATACCAAGACATAGGGGACCTCATTGTTTGCCAGATTCAGGCATCTGGCCACGGATCGTATGGCATCTGTTAAATAAATGTTTGTAGAAATGAAAGGAATGGAGCTTTCTCAAAATGTCTCAACTCCATGGTCATTACCCATACACGTCAGCCTGAAGAAGGATGGCTCCATGCTAATTTGTGAGGGATTACAAGCATCTGAACATGCAGACAGAACCAGATTACTACCCCCTTCCCGACATCCCTAACGTTACCTCTTACTTGCACAAAGGGAAAATATTGTACACTCTTGACCTACTGAATGGGTATCATCAGGTTCCCATGAACCCAGAGAACATCCTCAAGACTGCCATCACCACCCCCTTTGACATATACACATTCAATTATTCTTGTTTAGACCTTAGTACTGATTGGGCCAATATGAGGACCTCCTCTTCTGGGTATGGTATGTGGATGACATAAATGTGTTCTCTTCCTCTTAAGAAGCATTCCTCCATCATCTATGCATTGTTCTCAAACGTCTTCAACAGAGCAGCGTTGTAATCCAGCACAACAAGTGTACCTTTGGCGCTAACAAAGTAACATTCTCGGGGCACTGCATCATTCCTAAAGGCTTCCATCCCTCCCTGAGAAGGTATCAGTTGTTCCGAACTTCCCCAGGTTCTCGACCGTTAAAGAACTGCAAGAATTCTTGGTCATGATATACTTATCACTGGTTCTGACAAGCCATCTCAAGCACTCTTGCCCCTTCTAAGCCTCCCCTATGGGTAAGCCAAAAGACCTGAAGTGGGGTGTCCTCCAGAAAGCAACCTTCTGAAATGCAAAGAATGCCCTATCAGCTGCTGGTGCTCTCACTTTTCTCAAGCCACATGCCCCTCTCAGTCTCTCCACCGATACCACTGATGTCATGATTAGTGCAGTCCCCGAGCAGGTGGTCAACAGCTTACCCCGTCTATTGGTCTTCTTCATTAGGTGACTCTCAAGAATATTACCATCCTCCCCAACCCCATCATCACCATCAAATCCTCTTATGCCAATGGAGGGCCTCGGTTAGATTTCGCCAATCATCTCTATCTTGAGCTTTTAAATCAATACTTCTCCATTTATCATCTTGTATTTCACGTTTCATAGTCCCAGACATGTAGGCCTGGATCTTCCAATTCTTCTAGTGCCTTGTGCAGCCAAGTTAAGAGACCTGGTCAGTATCCCAATATAGGGGAGTATAGGAAGAAAACACCAAATCCTGAAAAAAATTCACTGATCATCGTATGGCAATTGAAAATGTGTATACGAAATATTTTGTCAAAATTCCTCTTATATTCATAATTACAGGGCTATTAGTAAAAGTAACTTAATAAGCAAAAAAAACAAAATTCCCTAGAAGATAATGCAGTATTTCTTCTGTTATCGTAAATTTTGATAAATAATTACATTTTATTTTGAAACAAATTGTGAGCAACGGCATCTGTATAGATTCCATGAGTCACAAGACAAAGTAATACATGGTAATTACACCCTTCGGCGCTTCAGTCCTAGCACAAGCCTCACAAAGAGTATACGTTTGATTTGACTTCTGACATTCGCTCGTTTTTATAGGTCTTTCTCGGTTCCGGCAAGAATTTCATCATGCCAAAGAGAAAGAGACAATTTGAACATCTCCTTAACATAAGGAAGAAAAAAAGTATTCACTATTAAGGGTTCAGAAGTGGGTAATATCAGCGAGATTATTGTAGTTAGTGAAGGAGAGAGATGGTGAAGGTGCGACTGTCTCGCCTGTATTGGTTTACCCTGGAAAGGTATGATGGGTCGTTTGCGATCCCTACGTAAATCCTCAGCTGTCTCGAATATGGAAGTGATCGACCTGCAAGGGGTGACTAGTCTACATGCCATTGTCTGCTTTAGGACTGATTTTCGTCTAACTTCCCTCCTTCCCCGTTTTTTTACCCCCCCCCCCCCCCCCCAGTGGTCGACCTCGACCCTGAATACCTTTATAGGGGTAAGTGATCAAACAGCAAAGTTATTACATAATTATAAATTGTCGAACAGTGTTGATACTTGTTTGGTTCTTTATAGTTGGAAAGTGTGGGTGGATGGTGTGTCTACCACTTGCATGACATTGGTTTTGGCTTAGATGCCATATATTGCCATGAGGTCCATTTTCCCTCAAATGCTAATTTCTGATTTTTTGGGGTTTTTTGCAAATTGGATTTTTTTTCTATTTATTTTGAATTTATCTTCAATAATGGCCAGCAGACAGTATTCCCCCGGCATGGATGTCATCAACACACTTCTAATGGAGTTAAAAAGAGATGTTGATGATAATATGGAGCTTGCAACCCCATTCTTCATTCCAAGTGGTAGATTGGGCTGTAAGAGTTGTTGCGGTCCGCGGCCATTTTGTTGACATACCCGAAAGGTAAGTTGGCATATCTCTATATATTCTTGTTCTGTGTAGAATTCGTGATATTTTGGTACAATTTAATGCATAAATATCATATTTTATAGGAGATACAATGATTTTCATAAGAAATTTACATTGTGAACTAGGCCGTCAAAAAATGACCTTTAGATTTCGCCCCTGTTATAACAGTAAATTACATCTTAGTGCACATTTTATTATGTATTTCTGTTCTAGGATAATAAGAGTTTATTCTATAAAAAAATTAGCCTCTTCCTATTTCATTTGGGTACCCAAAAAAATTCATGAAATTTGGAAAAAAATTTTTGGCCAAAAAAATTTAACCTTTTTTTTCTCATTTCAGATCTTGATTTCTATGGGTCCAACTCATTTCCAGCAATTACACGCTGTTGCTTTGCCATCTAAGAAGGTGTCCCTAAAGGGATTTATGTGTATATGTATATTTCTATTTTTTGTGAATATTTACGTCAAGACTTTATTTTTATACTTAAATTTTTAATATATTTCCAATAAATAGTTATTTTGTAGATGGGTATCATTTATATTTTCAGTAATTTTTAGCATTCTTTGAAGTATTTTTAGCAAGTCAAACAATACAGTTTGATGCATAACTAAATTTTTCCTGAATTTTTTTCGGAGTCGGGGTCGTTCACGACCGAGTATACCCTTAAAGGGGTGTCCGAGTAGCATACCTATCCAGGGTTAATATCCATAAAGGAACATAGAATTCATAAAAATCATAAGTTATTAATATTGTCTTTGTGAAAATACAATGAAAACTTTGAACGCCCATATCTCAAAACTATACTTATTGACCTTCAAATTCTATCTTCTCCTTTAGATTTAAAAATATAACATTGAAATTTGATACATAACTTTGAAAGACATTATAAAACAATCAATGGTTGCCTTTTTTTCAATTTTTGCTTCATATTTTTTTTCTTAATTCTTTCCCTGATTTTTGCTGTTTATTTTTTACCATAATGAAAAAATTCATATCCACCAAAAAAAAAAAAAAAAAAAAAAAAAAAAAAAAAAAAAAAAAATACTTGTAGAAAAAAAAATCATTATTTAATTTGAGGTCTACATCAGGTCCATATAGGGTAGTAAATGCAGGTCATGATATTAGTTATCAAGGGAGGAAAAAGAATTTGAAAAACACTCATTTTCTGAATAAATTGCTTTGGTTTTGCAAAACCGAAGGTCAGACGCACAAATCTGATGCAGTTTGGATGTCCAAAGTCCCCCTAACCAGTGGTATGAATGTCATAGTCCTGTCCTGGTGATCTAGCCTCTCTTGGGGAGTGCAAAGAACATACCCAAACCATTTCTATCTACCCCTTACCATGATCTCTTCCCGAAATGCCCCTTGAGTAATATCTCTTATAGTTTCATTTCTATTTGTCCCCTGCCATTCAACTCTAAATATTCTTCTCAAGGTTTTATTTTCAAATCTAGAAACTTCTGTTGGAGACTGTTTCATTGTCATACCGCGGCTCATGTCCATACACTAACATTGATGTCACTAAACTGATATTCTTATATGTAAATTCCAGGTGATTTGATGCCCAATTTATGCTTAACCTGGCCATGGCCTGATTTGCTTTTTTTAATGTTTCATTACACTCTAATTCTAAAGCCACTGTATTAGAGATCATGTTTTCTAAATATGTAAATGATTCTACGTCATCATTTCTTTCTCCTTCCAATGATATTTCATCTTCCATTGCATATACCGTTTTCATCATCTCCGTCTTTCTTCTATCTATCTTGAGCCCAACCTCATGTGATATTTCATGCATTCTAGTAAGCAAGCATAGAAAATCCTGTGGTGTTCTACTATTGATGACAGCGTCATCAGCATACTTTATTTCAGCTAATTTCCTATTACAAATTTAGTCCATTCCTTCTCAACCATCCCCAACGGTTCTACGCATTAAAGAATCCATGAGGAGGATATACAACATAGATAATAAAAAAATTTCTTAGAGTACTCTTCTGTACACCAGAAATTCATTTGATAGGACTCCACTAACATCAACTTTGCACTTGTTATGCTCATAAACAGACTTAATCAAATTTAAGTGGAACTCCATAATACCGCGGGACTCTCTACAAAATTGGCCGGTGAACATTAGTAGAGGCCTTTTCATAGAATACAAATGCAATTAAAAGTGGATTCTTATATTCAGCACAGTACTGTATAACATGTCTTAAAATGAAAATTTAGTCAGTGCAACTTCTACCTTCTCTAAATCCTGCTTGATCATCTCACAGTTTTTTTTTTTTTTTGGTCACTCTTTCTCTCGAGACTCTTTAGAATAAGCATACCATACACTTTCGAAAAAAACTTACGAAAATATGATGTCTATGTAATTATTTTAATCCTTCAGATCTCTTTTTTATTTTCACTAACACTCCTAACTCCTCACTAGGTTTTGCCTCTTCATGCCACAATCTACAAAACAATTTTGTAAGTGTTCTGGGAGTCTAGTCTTTTTCGGCCAATATTATCTCAGCAGTTATTCCATCTTATCCAGGTGCTTTTCATCTCTTGAGTTCTTTTAATGATAACTTCGACTTCAAACACACTGAATTCATTCATGGGCACATCAAGGTCGTCCTTAGCTCAGGCATACCAGTCAAATTATTCCCTTCATATCTCCTATTCATGACCTCACTAAAATGTTCCATCACCGGTTGCCTTTCTTCATCTTCTGTTATTATAACAGATCCACCTCTCTTTTTGATGAGTATATGTCTCTACTACTTCGCCTTAGTCGGGATTTCCTTAATAAATTTATGAGCAATTCTTACACCATAGCCACTCTTTGAATTCATAACTTTGTCAGCCGCCTCACCTGCTTTCTTGTCTATATACTCTCTCCAGTCATTCCTGGCTTTTCTTTTGACCTCACTATCAATACTGGAATGCACAGCATGCTCTACTTTATAATTTTCCTTATTTTCTCCAAAGCATTCAACAGCAAATTTCTATCTCTATCCCCTTTTATAGTATCTTAAGTATCATTTAATATCCACAGCTTTCTCATTTTAGCTGCATGTCTCAAAATTTCCCTACTAACTGATTGATATATGTTTTTAATATCATGTCCTTCTTCGTTAATTGCCTGATCTTCATCTCTTAAAGTCTCTAAGATTACAAATCTATTCCTACATTCAATTGCTCATCTTCTAGAAGCTTAGTTGTATCAAACCTAGGTATTCTAACTACATTTCTGTTGGGTGTTTTCAGTTGTAATTTCCGTATGTTAATGAGAAGTTCGTGATCACTGTCAATATCTGCACCTCTATAACATCCTACATTTCTCATAGTCCTCCTTCTCTCTTTATTAATGGCTATGTGATATACCTGATTATTTTAATTACCACATGCTGGGGTCCATGTATATTTGTGGATGTCCTTGTGCTGGAAAATAGTAACCCAAGAAAAAAAAATCAGATAATTTCCAGGGTGTGTTGAATCTTAGTCTTAGAAATTTAAAAAGAAGTGATGTGATGAAATCGTATTAGGATGCATGCGTAACATAGCCTGGTCCATTGTGATATAAAACATAAAGTATAAAAGTTCAAATGCTTCAAGGATCATTAGACTCTTGCTTTTCAAAAACGCTATCGATTTTCTTCGTAAAAAGTACCTTTTAATCATCAGTATCCAATTGTTTCTTTTACTAACTTTGCAGTGGGTGAAGGATTTTTCATTTCCCCATAAAATTTCCTCCCACTACAATTTTGGGGGAGGCTTGTGTATCAGTAAATAATGAAGTGGTCTCATTTTTAGATGCACCAGAATTTTCAGTATATATATACATATATATATATATATATATATATATATATATATATATATATGTGTGTATATATATATATATATATATATATATATATATATATATATATATATATATATATATATATATATATATATATATATATATATGTATATACATATATATATATATATATATATATATATATATATATATATATATATATATATATATATATATATATATATACATATATATATATATATATATATATATATATATATATATATATATATATATATATATATATATATATATATATATATATATATATATATATGTGTGTGTGTGTGTGTGTGTGTGTATAAAGAATCATTAAAACTCCATGGTCATAAGAAGTGATGTAATAGTTTTTTACTCATCAAATTGGGTCAAGTTTAGAGTAAGTACAATAACTTCCTTTATGGTTTGACTCACTATGTTCTTTTAAATCGTTTTTTATTTATTTTTTTTTCTATTTCACTATAAGAGAGTACAAAATGGAGATTTAGGTCATCCGTTACCTTTGCCTTTTGTTCTTGGTTTTGAAAATATATTAGCATGGATATTCATCCGTTTACAAATAAGATATTCGAATTTATTTCTCCAACATTCTCTTTTCAACGAAATCAACCCAAGGGCTCCGAGAAGGAAAAATAGTGCAGTAACGAAAGGAAATGGATAAACTACAAGAGAAGAAAAAAAAATCAAAAGCTAGTATTTCAAGAATAGTAACAATATTTAAATTAGATCCTTCACATATAAACAATAAAACCTTCAGAAAAGCAAGAGGAGTGAGACAGAACAGCGGACCCGAGTGCCGTTCTAAGCAAGAGAACTCTAATCCAAGACAATGGAAGACCATGTTAAAGAGGCTATGGCCCTAACAAAGACCAGGAAACAAGGTTTGATTCTGGAGTATCATCCTAAAAGAACTGCTTACATAGCTAAATTGTCTCTTCTACCTTTACCAAGATGAAAGTAGCCACTCAACAATTACATTGCAGTAGTTAATAACTCCTTGACCGAAGAAGAATTGTTTGGTAATGTTTTTCAGGTGTATGAAAAAATAGGAGAACGTGGTAAGAATAGGCCAGACTATTCAGTGTGTGTGTGTAGGCAAAGACAAAATGAGCCGTAAGCAGAGGAGGATCCAATGTAGTACTGTCTGGCCAGTCAAAGGACCCATTAACTCTAGCGGTATCATCAAAACAGGTAGCTGGTCAATATTTACACTCTACGCCTTTATATGTGACAAGAGTGTAAACTATAGCTACGCTGATCTACCCTACCATTTATTTATTTATTTATTTTTTTTTTTATTTACGTTATTGAGAGCCGATTACTAGTAAAAACTATAGTTCAGAGAAATTAAAAACTTCAAAGCTGATGAAAACTTGGCTTACCATGTGACGGCCGAGAGAGGGGTTGTGAATTCAATACTCCAGATCAGAAGGCTGGGTGTTCGGGTCACTCCGGGGTCACCAATGTGACGGCCGAGAGAGGAGTTGTGAACTCAGTCGTTTCCAATCTGCCTTTGAGTTCACAACTCCTCTCTTGGCTGTCACAACCACTACTGAATACCACACGCAAATTTTCAGGCTCATGGATCCCTTACTTGATTGGTGAGAAAATGTTCTGGAACTTGCAACGGACCAAAGCATTTTCTCCAGGTATATAAGTTACCAAGCATGTTTCAATTGTTTCTCTCATCGGCGTCGTTAGTCTTGGCTTCCTCGTCACGGTCCTCAATCCTTGTATATCTTACTTCTATCTTCAAAGGAGAATTTTCAGTTTGCCATCATATGATGATTCTTAGAATGAGAATAATTCCCAACAGAAAAATACAGAAGAATTTGGTTATCAAAGAAAAGAAAATTTTTTACTTATAATTCTCTGTTCTGAATCAATTTCAATTCATTCATTGGGCATACAGGACAGCTGTCTGTTCTCATCCCTTCTGATATGATTGAATCTAATCAGGCCTGAACGACATTGCAACGCTCTCGTTAGGGTGAGAGTGATGTTGGAAGCACGGCGTAAACCCTCCCTCTTATTTCATTTCATTTGATTGAATTTCTGGAACACTGATGATCTTTGCCAATGGAAGGCCTTGTGATTGTATTCAGAGCTGACACGTGTTTGCCAAAGATCGAGTTGTTTGATTTTATCGAAACGGAGCCTAGAATAAATTGAATTTTCATTACTTCGTAAGTCCCGTTTCCAGTAATATTACAATTAATACACAATTATAAATAAAGAATGAGATATATTGAATAATTATGACCAAATTTATCATTGGGGAGGGAATATTATATTTTTTTTTTTCGGATTATATTTATTTGGAACTTCTAAAACCTATCAATGTTACGAGAATTAATATGGATAATTGAAATTAAACTGCACTCTCTCTTCACCACTCTTCAAGGTCGTTTCGTCATTGATTAGATTTGAAGTAAAAAAGCGTTAATGGATTGAATTCTTATTAATTTGTGCATAACAGGTTTTTACGTATGAATAAGTTTTTGCAAATGCAATTAATGTATATTTTCTATCAAATGTGTCCTTTATAATCACCATTATATAACAAGCTGGTCAAACATTAAAATTTTGTTAATGTCCTGTTTCTGATGATTGGAGACTTTTAACATTCAATAACTCACTCAAATAGTTATCTTAGTTAGGGTTGATAATATATATATATATATATATATATATATATATATATATATATATATATATATATATATATATATATATATATATATATATGTATATATATTATATTTTATATATATGTATATATTATATTTCATATATTATTATTATTATTATTATTATTATTATTATTATTATTATTATTATTATTATTATTATTATTATTACCAGCTGAGCTACATCCCTAGTTGTGAAAGCAAGATACTTTAAGGCCAATGGTTCCAACATGGAAAAATAGGCCAGCGAGGAAAGGAAGTAAGAAAATGAATAAACGATATGAGAAGTAATGAACTATTAATAACATTAAAACAGATATTTCATATGGAAACTATAAAAAAAACTTATGTCAGCCTGTTAAACATAAAAATATTTGCTGGAAATTTGAACTTTTAAACTCCTACTGATTCTACTACCCAATTAAGAAGATCATTCCATAACTTGGTCAGAGATGAAATGAAACTTCCAGAATACTGTGCATTGAGCCTAGTCATGGGAGGCCTGACTAATAGAATTAACTGATTGCTCATTATTACGAACAGGATAACACTGTCCTGGAAGATCTGAGTGTAAAGGATGGTCAGAATTATGAAAAGGTAAAGAGGAAATAAGTCTTTACACTTGTCATTTGAAAAACGATCAAA